>NC_088650.1:29730684-29838460 GCF_964019385.1 Sycon ciliatum | reverse complement strand
CGCGTTTCTCAACACTGCACAACACTACATACAGGGCACACGCGTAAACCGTGCACCTTTTCAAGTCGAACCTGGAGACTCGCATAAAAAAAGCTCTCTTCGCATCGATTATAAGACCTCCAACGCATGGCTTTACTCAGGACCCCGAGCACATGAAGGCGAACTGCTCTTCAATAATCTGCCTTCCTTTTCGACAAGGTGGTGAACACCCGGTGCGCGGTGTCGCTGCAAGTAACCATACAATTAGTAAGAACTCGGCCGCTTCTATACTTATACGCTTTCTCCAGTGCTTGTTGTCTTGCTAAGACACGTACACTGTTCTTCCGCTAGGTCAGTAGTTTTTCTACCTTTTCTTGTAGTTTTAGTTTCCGTTCATTCCCTCTTCTTTCGCAGTCAGTCTCCTTTCCATTTGAGCCCTGTCACTGTTGGGCCCTCTGATCAAAACCAAGCCTTGAGTATAACTATCTACATGTATAACGAACTCTTCCTCTCCTCTCCTCCATGCGCTCTCACAGCCGACTCACTGCTGCCCTCAGTAGCCATTACACACACCAACCAAGGAAGGGTTGCAGGTAGATACTGAAATTCCTCCTGACAGCTGTTTCGCCTTCATAAGGCTCATCAGAGAAGGTGATATTGAATAGGATGATAGTATAAATCTGACCATCTCCACCTGATATTATCCTGTTCAATATCACCTTCTCTGATGAGCCTTATGAAGGCGAAACAGCTGTCAGGAGGAATTTCAGTATCTACCTGCAACCCTTCCTTGGTTGGTGTGTAATGGCTACTGAGAGTAGCAGTGAGTCGGCTGTGAGAGCGCATGGAGGAGAAGAGAGGAAGAGTTCTTTACATTTTATTGGCCGAATAGTACCGTTCACCATTTGAAATAATTACATGTATAACAATAGAAAAATGGTCTCTTACCTCCGGGACTATATCCATTACTTGCATTCACACCAAGGACATACGTGTGCACTGAGCCGGGAGCGAGCGATGTTGAAAGGTCCAGGGCTCTTGCCGCCAAAAACTAGCTCCTGACTGCGTTTTACCAGTATGCAATGCCTTCTGCCTTGCAAAACTTGTGAACGTCCATTTTTATCACGATTATGCTGTCGCGATCGTACTCGACTCACGATCGAATCAGCATATCGCCCAGGCATAGCCTGAGCGTGGACAGCATGCAGCAGGGGCAAAGCGAACGCGCAGGGCCTACAATGTAGACTCTACTCTCTAGACTAGCACACGGTGACGCCTACTACAGATAACTCCAAGGCTAGCACTACTACTACTAGTACTAGTAGTAGTGCTTGCCTTGGAGTTATCATGGTTATCTGTAGTAGGCGTCACCGTGTGATTACGTGGTACGAGGGTGTTACACAGCCATGCAACCATTGACTCGTTTTTTGTTTTTTGTTTTTTTTAATTTCGGCCAGTCGGCTACTATCATTTTCGTCTTGGGGGCTAGACAAGGGGAAGTAGCCATGTCGGGGGCGTGAGCCCGCCTTTCGGCACCGGGAGTTGCAGCTCGCTCGACTTGACTCTACTGAGTGCAGAGGACCCACACCTTGATCTGGTGAGCTGCGTCGTGGGGATTTTGCAGTCAGATGTGCGACTGCGGGGCTCGAACCCGCGACCTCTCGGGTCGCAGGCAAGTGCAGTATCCATCGAACCTGCCGAACCAGGAGTTATGAGAGAGCTCACCTAATGACTTCAACAGTAGCTGTTGAAGCCACGCGGTATCCCATCCTGCCTGATCATGATATCGCCTATCGCAGTATCGGCCTCCGCGGGAAACACCAACCAACATTAACACCGATCCGGAGCACTACGTCATTGTGTGACTCCGCTTGAGTTGAGAAGCACTCCACTACCTGTTACGTGGTCAAGATCTGCCGACAAGAGTCCATAACCCCAGGGCCAGGACGAAGCAGTCATACTGCCTACTGGCCGAAGTATTAAAAACATAACTAAAAAATGTTAACTGGTTTGAGGGAAAAAGAGATAACTAAAAAAAATTATAACCGCGGGAGGTTGCTCAGTCACTCTTCCTACCAGGGAGTAGTACATACCAAGTATTGTAAGTATTGTACTACTCCCTGCTTCCTACCACGCGTAGTTGGTTGTTTGCCCACACGTGACAGCCCGGCACCAGGGCGCAGGTCATCAAAGGAGGAAGCAAACTGATTACTACATTATAGTACATACTAGAGGAAAGGAATTAGCACTACTACGTGTTGCTGGGTTTTCATGAACATGGTGACATGCACAAACTAAAGAGATGTTGATCGGCTGACACTATGACTGCATGTTACAAGGCGGAGGACTACATTTGTAGGGGTAAGCGGATTATGCCGGCATAGTTGTTGGCATAATCAGGTCCTTTTTGAGAAGGAACAAAAAAATAATGGCATCCTTTTTTCACAAAACAAGGGCAGATGCCCAATGGCAATGAGGCTGTTATACACACCTGCTATTGAATAGGGATATTTTGTATTTGTATTTGTATTTATGAATTCTCCACAGGCCTTAGCCTAAATCGAGGGAGTCTCCGTCAACAGCTTATGAAGAAGAAGCTGAGGAGAAAAATAAAAATAGGAAATAGAATGATGCGGGGTGGTACATGGTAGTAATAATAACACAGTGTTCCATGACATCGCTACTCTACGTGGAATGAAACCAGAGGCCTCATAACGGGTGATAGCAAAGTGTGTGCGGACAAGAGCGGTAAAACATTTTGGGCTGGATACAGTACGAATGGCAGCCGGGAGGGAGTTCCATGTGGCAGTGGTGACAAAGAGAAAGGTGGCACGGGTATGTGTGCTGGCTCTAGCAGGTGGGAGTAGATGTTGGGGGCGTCTGGCGCTGTTTGACACTGAGTACTAGCCTAGGTCCTCCAGGGTAGGCAGGGTCGTCATCTGGCTATTGATAAGGTGGTGGAGCTCAAGTGAAAGAAGGCACTGAACTGTAATCAGTGACTTTTTACATTTTACAGGCTACGTAACTCGTCGTTTTATTATTATTTTTATTGTAAAGCTTTCCTTTTGATCTTGTCTCTTACACAACAGAACAACAAGGACAATCAAGGCTTGTTTGCTGCTACTTTAAGTTTCATGCTTACGCAATCATCAGGCAACATGATGATTGCGATGATTGCGTAAGCATGAAACTTAAAGTAGCAGCAAACAAGCCTTGATTGTCCTTGTTGTTCTGTTGTGTATTACGCTCTGCCTTTGTGGTGTTGAGCACTGTCAAGCACTCTGGGTACATCCTTCGGTGATCTTGTCTCTTAATGTCTTATTGTTGTGACCTTTCGAATTTCCACAATAATTGTGTTGCATTGTCAAAAAAACTTTAAAAAAAACTGAATGTGTCTTCGCCATGCGCCATTCGAGGCTGGGCCACTGGAGGTGCGCGAAAAGTGAGGCTTTCGGCTCCGTTTGAGGAGGGTACACGCCATACTGCCGCAGGATCACACGTGCCACTCTTGCCTGTAGCCGTTCAAGGGTAGTATTACTAGTAACGTTAGTAGCCTCAGCACTGGAGAGTTGAAATTGCCAGAGGGATGAGGCGTATTCAACCACAGGTCGAACATATCCAGTGTACAAGCGGCTGGCTACGGCTGGGGTGATACGCTTGGTCATGTGGATCAGCAGGACTGCTCGCTGGCGAAACTTTGTCGTGATGATGGCGACGTGGTTGGTGAAGTCGAGGTTAGAGTCCAAGATGACTCCAAGATGTCGGTGAGTCGTTACATCAGACACGTCATCTCCCTGCATTCTCAGGTGCGGAGTCGGATGAGTGGGATGGGCACGTTCTGCACGACTACTACGTTCTAGGAGAGAACTGCATGGTGCAAAAGACTTCGAAGGGTTGAAGCACCCTCCGACTGAATCAGCCCACTGCAGAACGCCATCAGTGGCGGCCTGGAGGGGGGGTGGACCCTTTGTTGTTGGTTAGGTCCTCCGGCTGCTCTCCCAAGAGTAGTGTCATCGGCAAATTAGAGCACATCAGTAGTGACATCAGACGATATGGTGCGAGGAAGGGCGTTAATGTAGAGAATGCAAAGAATGGGGCCAAGGTGAGATCCCTGGTAGGGGCCGGCGGATTCTGCTCGAAAAGGTGGCAGATTCTGCTCGAAAAGCAGTGAAATTAGCGGAACCATACAAACCTTATGGCGGGCAATTCCTCGAATTCTGCTCCATTTTTTTATCCACATACCAAACATGCGTGAAATTTACCAGAAAAGTACCGAATTCTGCCAATTTTTCTGCCGTCAGAATCCGCCGGACCCTAATCCCTGGGGAACGCCTGCAGAAACTGGGTGGGTCGGCGACTTGGCAGAGAGAACTTTGACACAGAAGGAACGGTCTCTGAGGTAGTTGGTGAACCAAGAAACGGCTTCAGGGAATATACGCTTTCGCGAAATCCAAGAATAGAGCGTGGTAGTCAGTGCGCTTGTCGAGTGCTTCAGCCACTCTTGAAGACAGGACAATTAGCTGATCGAGTGTCGACTTGCAGGAGACAAAGCCATACTGGTGGTCGGTAATTAATCCCTGCCTATTGAGAAAGCTGGTGAGGTACTTGGCGATGATGGCGTCCAGAATCTTAACTATGGCCGGCAGCAGGGAGATAGGCCTGTAGCTAGCTGGCTCCGCAGGTTTGCCGTTCTCTTTGTAGATAGGTATGACTGTAGCCAACTTCCAGTCACTAGGTAGCTGCCCGAGGCGGAGACTAGTGTTGAAGAGATGGCACAGGGACTGCGTTATCACGGGTGCCACTTCTCTTAGTATGACGTTCGTGATATCCCCGCCCACAGACTTGTGCTTGGGCAGAGTGCGCAGTTTGCGGAAGACTTCGTGCTGGGTTATGTTTGGCAATTGAAACTGGAGATCTGGTGTAAATTGTGCTGGCGGTAGGGTGGTAGCACACGGGTCAAATGACGGATTTGGGGAGAACTGGATTTTGAAGCAACGGGCCAGTGCTTCTGCTTTAGAAGAATCACAAGCCGCATCTCCACAATCATCAACCGGCTGAGGGTCGGGATGGTCGCTCGCTTCTTGCTGATCTGGGCAATTTTCTTGGCCTCGGCCCACCATTTGTAACAGTTTTTGTCGCTATCAATACGCGAGCAAAGCTCTTCGAAATAGAGGGATTTGCTGCGTTTAAGACAGTTTGTAAGAGCATTTCTCACCATCTTGTACGCTAACCAGTCTTCCAGCGCTTTCGTTCTCTGGGCTAATTTGAAAATACAGTTTTTGTTCCGGTGCATTCGCTTGTACTGGGCAGTGAACCAAGGCTTCGTAGTCAAGGTGTCGGGTGACAGTGGCATGGAAAGCATGAAAAAATGTTTCACGTTGGGCCGCTATGGAATGCGGGGGTCTGTAGAAAAGGTGAAAGGAACAGAGGGGACTAGCAGGGCTGTGAAACTTATGGTAAAGTGAACAGATATCTTCTAGGCATGGAGATTCAAGTTGGGAGCAGCGAGAGAAGTATGGAGCAAGGGAAGAGCGTAGATAGACTGCTACCCCCCGGGCCCCCTCTCCCCCCATTGAGGAATATATTAGTAAATGAAAAGGCGACGAGGAGACAATAACTTTATTAATGCGATTAATAGTATAAGTGAAGCGGACATTACAAAATGATGAATGAGAATACATGTATCTAAAATGGTTGTTCCTAATCGATTTTCTTACCTATAAGTAGTTTGTTTCTCCGTATAGCCTCTATTGTGAGACGATTTTTCCCTGATGATAGTCTCAAGAAAATCGATTAGGAACAACCATTTTAGATACATGTATTCTCATTCATCATTTTGTAATGTCCGCTTCACTTATACTATTAATCGCATTAATAAAATATATTAGTACTGCCTTATGCCTATCTCGTCTAAAGAGGGTGTAGCCATCTAGCGTCAGGACGGCATCTAGCAATGAATGATGGAACCAAGTTTCACTGAGAAATAGTATGTCTAAGTTGTGATCCACCAAAAGTTGCTCAATCACTGGTAGCTTGCTCACAGCCCTTTGGCAGTTAAGTTGGCCGACTCGAAGACCAACCTCGGAGGATATAGTGAAGGAAAGCGACGTAGGGGGATGTTACATAGATGTAGACGGGTAGGTTTGGCTGTTAACAGATCTGGCGTAGTGTGCCCCCTAGGTGTGCCTACGTTGGAAGGTGTGAATACAGCGGCCAATGGGGGTAAGCGGATTATGCTCGGAAAATGACCAGATTATGCTCTAGCGGATACTCGCAGGATGCTCGAGAAAACAGCCAATTATGCTTTTATATGCGTCACCAAAGAGGCCAAAAGAACAGATAATTGTCATGAAAAAATGACTCAGACCATTGTCATGATGTGGACTGCATGGGAGAAATATGCGGAAATACAAGACAATAATACGCAAGAGGAATACACCAGATTCACAAGGAAACGCTGAACCTTTGGGAGATGTCCTAGGCTATAGTGGCTGCTAACAATATTATTCCAAATCGACAAGAAGCGCTATGTACAATGTACATGTACATGTATGGTCCTTCAATAGCAGGTGTGTACATGTATACATGTACATGTGTAACAGCCTCGTTGGGCATCTGCCCTTGTTTTTCGGATGCCATTTTTATGCTCCTTCTCAAAAAGGACCTGATTACCGGTATGCCAAATATTATGCCGCATAATCCGCTTACCCCTACAATCGGTGCTTTCAAGACGACAATGTTGCCACAACAACTTCACGTAATCGAGTTATACCAACGGCTTACACTTTTGCTACCGGCACACACACACACACACACACACACACACACACACACACACACACACACACACACACACACACATTATAATCCCCAGGAAACCAAATAGTAACAGTTACAGCAAAATTGAGCTGGTTATCACTATCAGCTAACGCGATGAAGAGTATCCTAGATCTAGAGGTATATGTACATTATTATTATTATTATTTTACAAGAAGTCGGAGGCGGATAATACTTTAATAACGAAGGTACGTGTTAGGTCGTAAGTATCCACGCAAACACACATCCAGTCAAAATAAGGCACTTGTCAAAGTATCCGAACGTTTTCGGTCCCTTCTCATCAAGGATTATACAGGGAATGGCTCAAGTTGGAAAGACTAAAACTTATATAGCGTAAAGATATGAGATAACAACACTCGTGACAAGGTGAAAAAAAGTATCAAGTTCAGCACGACACAAAACTCGAAGGACATAATAATAGCGACAAGAACATAGTGAGCAAATTAAGTTACATTGTTAACACCTCGACGAGGAGTAACACCAAACAATTGTAGCGACAACACATTTTCTTTTTGTACGCAAAGTTCAGGATCTAACTTACGGATATACAAAGCTTCTAACACAGCCAGATGCAACGCACATCTACCACGTGACAATATTGAGAACACATTATCACTGTACAACTCACGACAATTGGTACGGGCTGACAGATGTTGCTTGATGGACGAAGTGCGATTCTTAGCTCCGTTGGGTGTAGTCTCCTCCAATGTCCCGTCATCATTTTTTTTTCTTTTTTTCTGACACTAGCCGTTGTGTGCGCGATGCCCAGTGTCCTTTCAGCTACGTCTCCTCCATTGCGGATTTCTATTGATCTTCTTACTCCAACTTGTCCGGTGTTCGATATTGAGGTTCGTTTTCGCGGTCTACCACGTTTTCGAATATTGACTGTTGTTGAGGCACACAAGTTTGCGCAGTCTTCTCCTGACACCCGGTCTTTTTCACTCACACGAGAGCACCTCAAAGTAATGAGAGAGCTTAGGAAAAATCCGGACATTATTATCTCCCGCCCTGACAAGGGTCGGGCAACGGTTATTATGTCAAGGGAGGATTACCAAACCAAGATGATGGTCATTCTGGAGGACAAGACGAAATTCTGTAGACTCGGACCGTGCGATGTATATGATCATACAGAAAACATCGACACTAAACTTAGCAAATACCTATTGTCTCTTTCAAAAACACATCAAATTTCTGATTATGAGTACGACCATCTGGCACCGACGGGATCAACAAGACCACGAATGTATGGGCTCCCAAAAATTCACAAGAAGAACATTCCCTTACGACCAATACTGAGCATGTCAGGATCGCCGCAATTTAAAACATCCAAGTGGCTATGTGCCATGCTACAGCCGGTACTCAACCTCTACAACAGCCACTGCGTCAAAGATACTTTCGAGTTTGTGGAAAAGCTAAGGGACGCAAACTTTGAATCGAGCGGATTCATGTGTTCGTATGACGTGGTCAGCTTATTTACTAACGTGCCACTACGGGAGACCATTGACATCTGCGCAACAACACTGTACCACAATAAGTCCATTACTCCGCCGTCCTTGAACGAAACGGAGTTTGTGAAACTCATGTTAATGGTTACATCTGGCGTTGAGTTTTCATTTGGCAACGTTATGTATAAACAAATAGATGGCGTTGCCATGGGCTCGCCACTTGGTCCTGTATTGGCTAATATATTTGTAGGGTTCTGTGAAGCGTCCATTAGTCCATCATTGTGGCCCTCTATGTACTGTCGTTTTGTAGACGATGTGTACTGTCACGATGAGGATGAGGATGTCTGTGGGACTTTTCTACTAACTCTGAATAGCCTCCATCCGGCGTTGAGATTCACGTCGGAAGCGGAACAAAACGGCAGATTATCCTTCTTGGATGTACAAATTTCACGCAACATTAACACTAAGAGTTTGGACACCACTATCTATAGGAAGCCAACTTTCACCGGCCTCTACATTCCGTGGGGGAGCTATACTCCAACGAAATCGAAGAAACATCTTGTGAAAGCGCTAGTTTATCGTGCGCATAGAATATGTTCCCCTCATCTATTGCAGGACGAATTAGACAGACTGACATCAATATTTACGAACAACGGCTATCCAAAGGAATTTCTGGCCAAGCTTATCAACGAAAAACCGGCGACAGACAAGCCGATCCAATTTGGACCTGACCTTTGCCCAGTGGTGCTCCGTTTACCCTGGGTTGGCGCCGGTTCTGCGCGCGTGGAGAAGGATGTTCGTGGTATCGTATGTCCATCTTATCCGTGCGTCAAGCTGTACGTCATATTTGGGACAGTGCGTGCGTTCAGTGTGAAGAAGGATGTTCTACCTACCCTTAGTAAAAGTAACCTTATCTATTTCTTTCAATGCCGACAATGTGAAGATCGGTATGTAGGTAGAACCCTTCAGCACCTGGGCGCGCGCATTCGTCAACATGTGCCGTTAAGTTTTGTTCCGCTTGATGCGCGTGAGTGTCGTCCTCGCCGTGGTCGTCCTCCAAAATGTGCTGTCCAGTCCATCGGTGGATCTTCCTCTTCCTGTGAAGATATCACTGCATGCCCGTCCTCCTCCGCGTGTATAGCGCAGGGTCCAGCTGAGAACAGCGTGAAAGATGGTGAAAGACCGACACGTAAACCACCGAAATTGACAAAGGATCTGTCTGCGTCGGGAAGGGTTACGCGAAGCCAAGTAAAAATACGGACTGGTGAGGACGCACGTACAACGACAACGGAAGTGACAACAACAGTCAATATTCGAAAACGTGGTAGACCGCGAAAACGAACCTCAATATCGAACACCGGACAAGTTGGAGTAAGAAGATCAATAGAAATCCGCAATGGAGGAGACGTAGCTGAAAGGACACTGGGCATCGCGCACACAACGGCTAGTGTCAGAAAACGTGGAAGGCCGCGGAAAAGCAAAGAGACGGATAGTGGTGATGCCGCGAAGAGGCGAGATGACGGGACATTGGAGGAGACTACACCCAACGGAGCTAAGAATCGCACTTCGTCCATCAAGCAACATCTGTCAGCCCGTACCAATTGTCGTGAGTTGTACAGTGATACTGTGTTCTCAATATTGTCACGTGGTAGATGTGCGTTGCATCTGGCTGTGTTAGAAGCTTTGTATATCCGTAAGTTAGATCCTGAACTTTGCGTACAAAAAGAAAATGTGTTGTCGCTACAATTGTTTGGTGTTACTCCTCGTCGAGGTGTTAACAATGTAACTTAATTTGCTCACTATGTTCTTGTCGCTATTATTATGTCCTTCGAGTTTTGTGTCGTGCTGAACTTGATACTTTTTTTCACCTTGTCACGAGTGTTGTTATCTCATATCTTTACGCTATATAAGT
This sequence comes from Sycon ciliatum, assembly GCF_964019385.1. Classification (NCBI taxonomy): domain Eukaryota; kingdom Metazoa; phylum Porifera; class Calcarea; order Leucosolenida; family Sycettidae; genus Sycon; species Sycon ciliatum. The sequence continues at coordinate 29,828,287 of NC_088650.1, read as the reverse complement.
TTTAGTCTTTCCAACTTGAGCCATTCCCTGTATAATCCTTGATGAGAAGGGACCGAAAACGTTCGGATACTTTGACAAGTGCCTTATTTTGACTGGATGTGTGTTTGCGTGGATACTTACGACCTAACACGTACCTTCGTTATTAAAGTATTATTATTATTATTATTATTATTATTATTCTCAATTCATGGATGACATGGTGTCAACCAATATTATGAATGAGGGCTACCAGCCATGGAATAGAAGAACAAGAAGGCAAAAATGCACACGCAAAATATGGCAAGTTAAATGAAAATAAAAATGAAATAAAAGTAAATCAATCCAAAACCCAAATGAATTGTACAGGTAGCATATGTGATTTACTTTGGAGCTTGAAGTAATACACAAAGAGAATTGAAATCAATGATTAGTAAATGAAGATCGACGTACGTGTATATTTATCAAGCTTAAAAACGCATTGAGGGTGTTGCTGGACTTTAATTGCTGAGGAAGAGAATCCCATAATTGGTGATTTGCTCATAGAATTGTTTCTTGCAATCGGGAAACGAAGCGAGTTCCGGCTTGTTGAGGATTCATTGAACCAGTTTAAGGAATGCTGCACATGCTGAGGGGCAGTGATAAGTTTGATTTTGTGAATGTATACGCAGGAGGATCGGTCAATGTAATGTTTCAGAGGAAATGTACAGCAATTTTCATAGAGAACGGCTATGTTGGTCTCGGGCGGCAAACGAAGTATTGCCCGGAGAATTCGTCGATGCACAATCTCCAGCTTTGCAAAGAGGCCATTACCAGCGCCACACCACACCACACAGCAATACAAGAAAATAGGCAAAACGTATGTATGATAAAAGGTCTTTCGGCACATGGATCAACTTCAAAGTTTCGATACTAAAATTGTAAAGAAATTATGAAAAATCTTTTAGACTTGATAAAATACTCAGGGGTCGTCCATAAATATCGAACTTTTTTCACAAAACGAAATAATTTCGTTATGGGGTGGGAGGGGTTTGACCAATTTCGTTTCAGAAAACATTGATACATGTACATGGTCGCAGGAGCAGTTGCACACCTGCAACTTTTGTTGCATTATGCATGCATATGTCAACCTTTTTTTACGTTCTGAGGGGGAGGGAGGGAGGGGTTGGGTCTAAACTAAAATAATTCGTTTGGTGAAAAACGTTCGATAATTACGGACGGCCCCTGACAGATGGTGAGCCAAGGAAAATATTTTAAAGATGGATTTGTGCAGCAGCGCTTTCCTCGTTTCCACTTGATAAAATGCTAGCCAAACGAAGTAATTGCATAGAATAATTCGCTGGACGAAAAGGGAAGTGAAAGTGAACGTTTATCTGCTTTATCATCATTGTAATACCTGCCCAACGTGTCTGGTCTCCGCAGTGTCTGTAAGCGATAGGTTCCACAGAACTATGGTGACAGTCGGAGCAAAGTGTCAATTCCATGATTTAACTCATGACATGTACATATACTACAGACTGCATGACAATCTTACCCAATACAACACACTACACAATGACATGAAAACTAAGGCAGGAGCTAGGACAAAATGCCCTAACATTTTAGTGGAAGCCTTCAAGACGAAGTATTGTAAGCATGCCACGAATGTTGCAAAGTTACTTTCATCTTGCAGTTAATCTGCTAACTGACACAGCAACACCCCAGAGTCAGCCAAGCAAAACTCTTCGCTGAATAACTGAGAAAGACAAGAGGTAATTTCGTCTGCTTTACCCTGAAAACTATCTTCCGAGTAGTGTGACCGTCCTATCATGACCAGTTAGGCATACTAGCATGAACAGAGGCGTGCCATTGCCGACAACATCCTGTATCTTCTTGCGCTCATTGACACGTCGGTTGTGCAGCTCCAGGGTATGTGCATCGCAGTCCAACGTGAAGTCGAGTATGTCACCATCTTGCCACTCGCTACACTGTGCTGCCAAGGCCTTGTCCTTACAAAGACCATAAGTACTGGAATGTGACCACCACCCGTATCCAGTGTTCAACAACCTTTGCCTTTGGCGTAGAAAGTCACCGTCGGGAACAGTTGTGACACCAATACCCATACATCCACTGCCCAGATTATACCCTTGTACCCGGACTGACCAATGATGGGTGCCACTGGTATACGGCACTGTGCCAAGAACATTGTGATATCCACCCGGATGGCCCGAGAAGTGCACAGTGCAACCACACTCAGAGATCGCGATGTTATGGGAGCAGCGCCGCTTGTCAAACTCAAAGCGAGGTTTGTTTGTAACGGAAAACTCGAAGTCCCTGGCTCGAATGCCGGACCTGACATGAAGTAGGTGCTGACCAGGGTTGCTCACAAGGATAGGAATTCTGACCATTCCTTGTTCCGCGTCAGTGGAAAGCTCTTCAGCTGGTAATGTGCGCTTTTCAGCTGATGCCGAGGTCACACTAACCTCAAGCTTCTTGATACAGTCCTCTACGTCAGGGCCAGCTGCAGAGGCATGCGCCTGTTGGCCAAGGTGGAGGCATGCCGAACACTCCTGGTCAGTTTGTAATGGGTCGGGGAATTCAACAGTGCAGTTCTCTAACTCAATGGATAGGCCAGACGAAACCGACACGATTCGTTCAACACACCGCTCGAGCTTGTCAAACTCAGACTTGTTCATGGCTGCTTGGATGCTGCCTGATGGGCTGTGCGATTTCTTCTCCGCCTCAACATCTGACTTGAGCGACTTCATCTTGCTCAGCACCAGTGGTGCGAGCATCATGACTTCAGCATCACAACCAGCACCCATTTCACTAGTGAGAAACTTTCCTATCTCAATGGCTGTGGTGTTCTTCAGTTCAATGATGTCCAGGCGATGAAGTTGGTGTTCGGCAGCTCTCTGCGTCTTCCACCTGGCTGTATCCACCATTTTCAATAGCTCTCCCTCTCGTTGGTCCAGCAGAGACCTGAATCCCGAGAATGCCTCCGTGATCACTTTTGATGCCGCCGTGGCTTCGCCATTGCTGTGTGTGATGTCATACTCCAGCTCCTCTTTCATCGCCATCAACTCCAACACAGGACGGTCTGGACTGGTGTGAGCAGTTTGCCCATCACTACGTGGCAATTCATTCCTCAGGACAACCCTCTGCTCCGCAGCCGTTTCAGACAAAGAGACAACGTCATGCTGTCTGTGGCCTCTAAGCAGGCATTGCTCGCAAGCCACGACTTGGCATGTTCGACAAAAGTCGGTCACTTCGTGTTTGCCATGCAATGGGCAAGAGTATTGCAGTTGTTTGCGTCCAGTGTCTGAGTTACCTGAACTCACTGCATCAAGCTCAGTCACGTGGTGCGTACGAAACACTCTTTTCTTGCTGTGGTCCTGGGCGTGCGTCGTGCACAACAAAATCCCATCGCATTCTTCACATTCGTGTGTAGCGGCTTTCGCTGAGTTTGTCTCACAGAAATCACACAGGGGTGTTTCTTGCTCTCCGGTAACCTCATCGCTGGCTTCGCTTGTCCCAAATCGACTGGACACGAGCAGTTTGCTGATGGCCACACCGGGCAATCTAGGCTTAGTCTCCTCGTTGCACGTACCACATTCGATACAGCCTTCGGACGTTAGATTGTCGTTCAGACAACCCACACAGCTCACATGCAGACAGTGCAAGAAACGGCCATCTTCTGGCTGCTTGACACCACAAAATACACAGCTTTTTAGACCAGGCTCACCATGCTCACTGGCGGTAAGTGCACTAACGGAGCTGCAGGCTGCCGTGGCCATTGTTCACTCGTAGCATACTGACTTTGCAGCTCTATTTTCTTCTTGTCCGATACCGGTATACCACATGTACTACGACTACTAAAATAAATAATTAAAATATAATAAATTATTATATTTTTGTGAGCGCACAAGGTAGAATTTTACCCCGTAGAAATGGAACGTAATGTCGTTAGCTGCATGACATCATTTTGAGATACAGGCGTTTGAAGTTTGGCAAACTGTGGCATATGTTTTACCTGGGTTAGAGGGCTCTATTTGCATCAAGCGCTTGTGCCTCGCTCAGCATGCACAGGGCTTCAAGGTCCAGCACTCTAAATTTGAAGTGAATCCGTTATCATGGTTATGGCTGAAGGAAGACATGGCAGCTAGTTGTGCAACGGGTGGCGTATTGACGGGCGAATTTGGAGGTGACGGCGATCAGCTGATAGCCTGCTGTCAGGTGCTGAGAGCTTCTCTGATTCTGAAAGCGTTTCAGAGTTTCAGAGTCAGGTAGTAGTCGAGAGCGTCTTCCACGACGCCGAAAACGACGTGCCGATCAGCGTTTTGTTTGCTGCTGGGGAGCTTGAGTGCGGTACAAAAAGACATAGGGAACGAATGAGATGAATCTTTCGGATGCAGGCGAACGTGGTGACAGCAGTAATGATGATAACACCAATGAAGGGGAACGTTCCTGTGGATGCTGAGTTGTACTGAATATATACACCGAACCGACTTCAGAGCTCTGAAGCACACAGGGCAGGAGCTGAAGAAACAATAGCGTCGTGCACCACAGGGGAACGTATACAGGGACTTAATAGCCCAGAACAACTAGCTAGCTGTTGCCCAATGCATTGGATGCAAGTGGCAGACCTGCATCGTGCACTGTCTGGAAATGAGTGTTTTAAGAATTGAGATACACAGAATGGTCAAGGCTGGTGAACATGAGCTGAGTGGAAAGAAGTCAAATCGGGCCTCGGATTGCGGACTGATGTGTAACGTTACGTTAAGTACAGTTTCTCAAGTCTGTGGACTCATCCAGCTTCGCCAATGGGCACTGTATTGGTGGTGCGTCTCTGGAATATTATTTCGATGCTGTGTGTTCAAGAGCTGTCTCGGTCTCCTGCCAAAATGTTACGAACTATATTACCAAGGTGCGCCGCTCAGTCGTCGGGAGCCTCAATGCATCAGAGCAGAGTCCGAGGTCGCCAACAGTATACGACGAGAGCATGCACACATGGCTGAAGCAAGAACGCACTGGAATTACCATAATTATGTCAGCCAAATTCTTCTATTTTTGACATGTGTGTAGTGTTATTTGATGTGTGGATTGAGTACCAGCTTCAACAGTCCTATTTTTTTGCCTTGCATCACGAGTTACTCTGGAGCTGATTTTTCGCCTCCGGCTGTTCCTAGTTATGTGGTTTTGTTGCTTGGTTCCACCTCAAACCAGTCTTATGTGTGTGATCAGCTCATCTTTCACACTGATATACACTTTTTTGGCTTGTGGAGAAATACAGGCCAAGATAATGGTTTTTTTTTCAGTGTTTTGGTTGTACTGAAGGGTGGACTGTTTAAATCACCCCGAAACAGACGTTAAAATACCGACCGGCATCTAGAAAATGGTGTATGTAAGGCACTTCCCACCATAGTATCAGCCTGAAACTTTGGGATCTGAAAAACAGATAGTTGTAGGTGACCTTCATGCAAAAAAACAGTTTTTGCCAGACTGCAGTTGACATTCCATTTCTACCTTGTCCGCTCACTAATAATAATCATTGATTCTTCTCTTGTGTTGGTGTGCGCACTTGGCGTGCGCGCATGCCTACTTACCAGGCTAGGGTCGTCACTCATTTATTTTAGATAACGTTTGCAGGGCTAGGCTATGGTGGCGCCAGGGAGGCGAGAAAACTAACTTTTGACACCTCCACAAAGATTGTTCAGCCTAGCCACCCGCATAGGCCACGCTGGGTAGGTCTACCACACGTGACATGTACCGCCTGACCTCAGCGTGGTAGTCGCGTACACCATTGACTTGTACAATGGTATGTACATTCACAGACCCGAGCCGAGGTGAAGTTCGAAGGACTACGGTCACCATGGTCACTTGGGAAACATTATTTTGCCAACTTTCCGGACCATAGACGTAGTGTAGTGTGAACGAAACGAACACAAACGCACTTCAGTACCCGTACCGGGAAGATCATTCTTCTACTATTACATCCAGGCACAGCATAGTGTGAAAAAGAGGCAGCCTCCAGGTGGCAGAAAGGATCACGCGGAAGTGCTTCTACCTCGGAAATGTCAATCCTGGGTGTGAGGCTGACTCTATCAGGGAGTGGTGCAAAAAGAAAGCAGTTGACGTCCTCAGTTGCTCAATTTCGGAGTCCAAGTACTTTAGTACTGCTTATGCTCACCTTGTTGTTCCGGCTGAGCATATTGACCAGGTTCTCGAAGAAGATTTCTGGCCAAGCAAAGTTTCCATCAGGGAATGGAGATTTGCATCTGACAGCACAACCTTGGATCAGTCTGCTAGTAACTAAACCATGCAATTGGACCCACACCCACCTTCCTCACTGAACCCACATGCACACCCATTCTTTCCTACCAGACACTCCCTTCCCACTCACCAGCATTCTAGACCACCCCAGCTCACACTCCTATCAACAAACTGTCGTTCTGTAGTGAATAAGTGTACAGAGCTTACTATTGTTGCTGAAGAGTGGCTGCCTGACATAATCTGCCTAACTGAAACCTGGCTCGACCCGAATATTGCACTTAATATAACGCGTTATGACACCTTCCGGAGGGACAGGCCCCCTGCAGAGAATAAGTCCGGGACAAGTGCAAGAGGTTATGGTGGTGTCGCTATCCTTGTTCGACAGAATAAGTTTAAGCCTGTTGCCATGCATCCCGATCTAGCTCGCGATGGGTGCGAAGCCGTTTGGGTTCAACTCCAGCCGTATCCGGCTGCAGCTGAGCCGATCCTCCTCTGCTGCAGTTATTGTCCACCTTCTGCTAAGCCAACAGATCTGGCAAGATACTGCCAAACTCTCGAAGACATACTCATTACTCTTCCTCTTTCATCTTCTCACGTTATCTTGACAGGTGATTTTAACAGCAAGCACACGTCATGGTGTTCGACAGATTCCACCAATACTGCCGGTGCTGAATTGTATCGCACGCTCAGTCTGTTTGATCTTCACCGACTCGTCAACACATGTACATACACGTCACCCTCTGGTGTCCAAGCCTGCTTGGGTTTGGTGTTTAGCAACCGTGCCAATCTCTCGTCTTGCGTCGAAACTGACTGCCCTCTGGGCGCCTCAGACCATTTGGATTTGGATTAGATTTTTATTTATAGTGGTGACTATAACAGACAATTGCCTAATAACAATAGACCCACTCGAGGGAAAGATGCAAAAAGATATGAATAATTAATATAATACTCAATCTGCGGACAGCATGCTGTTTCGTTCTTTTTGAACTCATCAGCGCAGCACAGAGGAAATGAGGCCGAACCTGATAGCAATGGAAATAAAAATTTCCAATCAGGCCCGAACGTACCTTGCCAGAGTGCTCAAACTGACAAGTCAGTGAGCTCTGCATAACGCAAACAGCAAAGGCACTACCCCACGCAAGAGTGCTCAACTGCTACAAGAGCAGGAGCGAAATACTCAATCTGCGGACAGCATGCTGTTTCGTTGTTTTTGAACTCATCAGCGCAGCACAGAGGAAATAGACTAATATAATAGACTACCGGTATTGGATAGGTGATCATGTTCGCATATTGCATAGCTGAAAGTCATAAGTACTAGCGTGAAAAAGAAAGGCATTGGGGTAACAGTTTCTTAAAACGGGCGGAGTTATCCACATAGCGAGCTAGAGGGTGTAAATCATTCCACAGCTTAGCACATTGGAAGGAAGTGCCATGACGGACAAAGGCAGTTCTGAGCATGGGCAACTTAAGGTGGCAGACTACCCAAAAATTCGCTGAAAAATCGAATTTGTAAATTCATATTGAGTGCTACGTCAGTTGAAAGAGCATGAATAGCTGCAAATTCTCTGAAAATTGTGTCCCGATCTGACCGGCCGTTCAAGAGTTATGGCCGAAAATGTGCCCTTGCAAGGAAAGATTTTTTTGTTGCACGCTCTCATTTGTTGGCAGCACTGTATTTGAATGTGAGCAGACCGTGCGCAACTTGTCGTATCATGGAAACACGTGAAAGTGTGCAGAATTTTGCTCCAAGTCCAAAAAATCAGGTTTTTGAGCCACGTATTGGGCTGCACGGCGGCGGGCGAAAGCCCGCCGCCGTGCAGCAGGACTTTTGCCAGCACCCTCGTGACGTTGCAGATATGTGGCTTGATTATTGTAGTTGACGTTGATTTAGTGACTTTGGCAAGTTTGAGTCGTGTCAAGAAGTCAGGTAGGATTGAGTACTAGCAAGAGTACATGAAAACCATGGGTTTTCATGTACTCTTGGTACTAGGCAGTAGTGAAACGTGAGTGGTAGTCTTTGCCGGTTTCTGAGGGTATCCTGGATTTGGTGTGCAGCGCTGTGGAAATGGCTTGCTGTGGAGGTCCCAGCACTGGATGTTGTATCAAAGGTACTAGGTACGACCTCGTAGCACGTGCTAAACCTAAAAAAATTCAAAAATTGACTTGGGTCTGTGGGAGTGTGTGAGAGAACGCCCACTCGTTCCGTTGTGACAGATTCCAGGGCCTCGTTGAGGGGCCCTACCCCATCACCCATGGCTGCTTCTGGACTTGTTCTAGGTTTGGGTCCCGCGCACGAACAGAATGAGAACGAAAATGTGAAAAAAGTGTAAATGCATTTGTTTGGCTCCTGGGTGGCTCGCACACCGTGGCACTATGCCGGAAATTTGAGTTTTCCGGCCTGGAAAGCCTGTCAGTGAGGCGCAAGAACTTGTAAATCATGTCCTGAGGGCCAGCATAGTGGCAGGAGTGTGTGGTCAAAATTTCACTCAAATCCATTGAGAAACACCAAAGTTACGGTCAATTGATTGCCATATGAAATTTATGGGTAGGCTGCCCCCTTAAGAGTGCGTGATACAAGGCTGCGCGTTGCAAGACCATTATTTAAACGCTCGAACATTTGACTTAATGTGACACTACAGCGGCCTTCCAAACAGCGCCACGTCAGATACAGTAATTTCTTGCAATACATGGATGCCAAACGATCTAGACCAAGTCTCGCAAATAAAGGGCTTGATGGGCTACAAAAACAAGTATCGTACACTGAACGCAAAGCTCGCTTTAGCATTCGTTCAAGCCTACCTAACTGGGTTAAGGAAAGGCCAGCAGAAAAACAATTTGCTGCATATAGAAAATCTGGCAACACTAGGCACTTTACGAAGGTTTCTCGGCAAGTCAGCGGAATATTGTGTCGATTTCGGAACAGAATACCAATTTTACTGGCAAGTTTGGAGACCATAGAATCAACTTGAGTCCTCCAAGAAAGATCCTGGTCCAAATGTATTCCAAGGCACTTTGCACATGTCACTTGCTTGAGCTGCACTCCATGACAGTAGACTGCAAATTGGTGGTCAGTAATATGTGGCGTAGACAGGAAGAGCACTTGTGTCTTCCTGGCATTTAGAATTAAATTGCGGTTTGACAGCCAGGTACTAATGGCTGAGACAGCTGCAGACAGGGAGTTGCTAAGCGCATTCTTCTGCGTACCGCAAACATGCAATAGAATATCGTCAGCAAATTGAATAACTTTCACACAAAACTCAGAGACAATGGACTGGATCGAACGAACATAGAGTACAAAAAGCAGCGGACCAAGAACAGAGCCCTGGGGAACGCCACACATGCAGGGGAAAGGAGGGCTATAGTTCTCAGCAATGTGCACTATTTGGCGACGATTGGACAAATAGTCGGCAAACCAAACTAATGCTGAACCAGATATGCCAAGCTCAAACAAATCATTAATGAGCACTTGGTGCCTGACCTTGTCAAATGCTTTGGACATATCCACGAGCACAGCACCAGTAATTTGTCCGGCATCGCGAGCGCGAACAAACGTGTCCGTGACGAAAACTAGAGCGTCTTCCGTTGAATGTTGACGTCTAAAGCCAAACTGACAGGGAGGGTACAAATTCTCCTTGTCCAGAAATGAGGATAGTTGTCTATGGACAATTCTTTCTAACAGCTTCGACACAATTGGCAGGAGAGACACAGGGCGATAATTTCCCGGATCTTGAGGATTTCCAGCCCTGAATACCGGCGTGACATGTGCCAACTTCATGCCGTTCGGCACAGAACCAACAGCAAGAGATGCATTAAATATCAATGTTAAGGAGGGAGCTAGCAAATCAGCGCAAGACTTCAGAAGAAATGCGGGTATTCCATCACTGCTTGTCGCTTTGCTGGTGTCCAAGGAACCCAACAGTTTACGCACACAACCTATTGACACCGAACTGAAGGATGTAAAACCCTTAGGTCCCACTGGGCCCTGTGGAAGACACAGTTCAGGTGCTCGTTGTTGATCACTGACAACATCAGCAAATACACACCCAATGTTGCTTGCAGAGCATTGTGGAACGGATTGAACACGTTGTCTTCCGGATAACTCGTTCAAAACCTTCCACGTTTTCCTGGGATTACCTTGAACACTGGTGAACTTAGACTGGAAAAAATTCGTCTTCAATTCACGGTTCATACGAGTCACGATACGCCTGGCATCTTTAAACGCATCGTAATCAGTCTGGCACTTAGATTGCAGCTATTTCCGATGAGCGTGGTTCCGTCGTCGTATCAACAGGAACAAATGTTCATTGACCCATGGTGAATGCTGTCTTGGTCGGGAAGACGCGTGGCGCAATGGAGCATGAGCATCAAGAATGGGCACAACCTTAGTCAGCCACTGTTGCCACATGTCGCCGCAGGACCCACGAAGTTCACAGAGGTTGGCGCAAGAAATATCCATATGAAGTGATGCCAAGCCATGCCATTGTGTACTGCCTGTTCGACATCCCCCTGCCTCAGTCTCCCCGCGAAACAACGTCTCAAGCTCAGGAGCCTAACCCTATGTTTTTCGATCTCCGACACGTCACACCTGCTGTGTGGGAGGCGGTCAATGCAGACTTAGACTCAGTATCTTGGAACTCATTAATATCCTCAGACGTGGACAGTGCACTTAGTAACATGCACAGTGTCCTGCAGACTGTGCTGTCCAAGTATGTTCCCCTTCATAGCTCCCGCAAACCAAATCGAACTCCCTCAACCCCAGGGTCTACACGCAAATATCATCCATGGGTTTCCACTGAACTACGCAAGGCTATCAAGTTGAAGCGTGACCTATTCAGCCTCTCCAAGAAATTCCCTACGGACTACAACCTATCAGCATATAAGGCACAGCGGAACCAGGTGCGACATCTCTCCCGCTGGTGCCACCGCCAGTACATTCGTTCAATCAAAACAACACTTACCTCAGGCAGCACTACGCTTCACCAGTTTGTCCGCAGTCAGCGATCGCACAAAGTAAAACCTGGCATCCCTGACATTGCAAGCCCTGATGGGCTGCTGGTGTCTGACAGCTTCCAAAAAGCAACTATCCTCAACAAGCAGTTTACCTCTGTCGCGGTGCCTGATGACCCACGTTTAGTAATACCCCCTCTCCAATATGACACTCGTCTTACTCGCCAATTCACCCGCGTACATATCACAACAGCAGATGTTCGTAAAGCAATCTCAAACCTGAAATCTGGGAAAGCGCCAGGGCTAGACGGTATCACGAACAATATGATAAAGAAGCTAGCTCCTGCGATTTCTTTTCCACTTAGCCGCCTATTTAACCTCTCCTTTACCACAGGCATGTTCCCTACTGACTGGAAACTGGCTAAAATTGTGCCTATTTACAAGTGCAAAGGCAGCAAATCTCAAGCTAGTAACTATCGCCCAATTTCCCTCCTGTCCTGTATTTCCAAACTTTGCGAACGGCTCTTCTTCAATCAATAATTATTATTATATAATTATTTCTCCTGCTCTGGATCCTGCGCAATCTGGGTTTCGTCGTGGTGACTCGACCGCTGACCAAGCTGATCCAAAACATTGCCGACCATCGTCATATGGGGCGGAAAGTTGCCATGTGCTTTTTCGACCTCGAGAAAGCTTTCGACACCGTGTGGCACCGTGCATTACTTGCTAAACTTTCCAAAGTTTTCGGTGTGTGTGACTCAGCGCTGGAGTGGATTACAGACTACCAATCCGACAGAACACAAGTTGTCTTTGTAGGTGGACTTCTCTCAGATGCTTCACCTGTTCTGTCCGGAGTGCCCCAGGGATCCATCCTAGGGCCCCTCCTTTTCCTAGTGTATATTAATGATCTTCCCAGTCATGTTGAAGGTGTGTCCTTATTTGCTGACGATACTGCACTGCTCCGGCTCAATGAGTGTCTAGACAGGCTGCAAGACAGTCTCCAGCGCGGTATCAACGAAGTCCATCAGTGGATGACTACCTGGAGACTAAGACCTAATATCGCCAAAACTGAGATATTATTCCCGCCGAACTCAGAGCCAACCTATCATATATAGTATGCATTCACTCTTCCCGGATCCCTCACAGACCTCACAGTGGTAAAACAACACAAACATCTTGGTTTGGTCATTGACTCAGACTTATCGTTTAGTAGACATGTCGACTATATCTGTAGCAAAGTCAGTAAAGCTGTTGGCTACCTCGTGTCTCACTGCTCCCACCTACCGCTTGAATGCATTCGCCTTTTTTATCATTGCTATATTCTCCCCATTTTTCTCTATTGCTCAACCGCCTGGTCATCCCTACTAAGTAAATCGTTAATGAGTACCCTGGAAGTCCACAATAAGAGGATACTCAAAGTCCTTTTCCGTAAACCATCATACTTTCCTTCTGCTGAGCTGTATGATATGTTTAAGGTGGCAGACTACCCAAAAATTCGCTGAAAAATCGAATTTGTAAATTCATATTGAGTGCTACGTCAGTTGAAAGAGCATGAATAGCTGCAAATTCTCTGAAAATTGTGTCCCGATCTGACCGGCCGTTCAAGAGTTATGGCCGAAAATGTGCCCTTGCAAGGAAAGATTTTTTTGTTGCATGCTGTCATTTGTTGGCAGCACTGTATTTGAATGTGAGCAGACCGTGCGCAACTTGTCGTATTATGGAAACACGCGAAAGTGTGCAGAATTTTGCCCCAAGTCCAAAAAAGTCCAAAAAATCACGTTAAAAAACCACGTATTGGGCTGCACGGCGGCGGGCGAAGCCCGCCGCCGCGCCGTGCAGCAGGACTTTTGCCAGCACCCTCGTGACGTTGCAGATATGTGGCTTGATTATTGTAGTTGACGTTGATTTAGTGACTTTGGCAAGTTTGAGTCGTGTCAAGAAGTCAGGTAGGATTCAGTACTAGGCAGTAGTGAAACGTGAGTGGCAGTCTTTGCCGGTTTCTGAGGGCATCCTGGATTTGGTGTGCAGCGCTGTCGAAATGGCTTGCTGTGGAGGTCCCAGCACTGGATGTTGTATCAAAGGTACGACCTCGTAGCACACCCTAAACCTACAAAATTCAAAAATTGACTTGGGTCTGTGGGAGTCCGCGAGAGAACGCCCACTCGTTCCGTTGTGACAGATTCCAGGGCCACGTTGAGGGGCCCTACCCCACCACCCATGGCTGCTTCTGGACTTATTTTAGGTTTGGGTCCCGCGCACGGACAGAATGGGCACGAAAATGTGAAAAAAATGTAAATGCATTTGTTTGGCTCCTGGGTGGCTCGCACACCGTGGCACTATGCCGGAAATTTGAGTTTTTCCGGCCTGGAAAGCCTGTCAGTGAGGCGCAAGAACTTGTAAATCATGTCCTGAGGGCCAGCATAGTGGCAGGAGTGTGTGGTCAAAACTTCACTCAAATCCACTGAGAAACACCAAAGTTACGGTCAATTGAATGCCATATGAAATTTATGGGTAGGCTGCCCCCTTAACACCTTCCCTATCTCTAGTCAAGCGGATCGAAAACTGTGTATTGGTGTTCATTCTATTCGTCTTGACAAAGCCCCGCCACACTTGCGTAAATATAACTGGTTTCTTCCCACTCGTCCTACGCGCAATCCCTGCACTTTACCTAAAGCCCGAACCTCAGCTTATACCAGATCTCCGTTTTTCGCTGCCTATTCGCTCTGGCTGGCCCTGCCTCTATCAGTAAAATCGTCTTGTACGCTAAAGGATTTCAAGGCCAACATGAAGCTCGTGTTCTAATAACTGCTAATTCTTCATCCAGATTTGTTTCTCTTTGCCTCCAGTAATGTGCAATATTTATTTATTTTTGCTTTGTTTTTGTTTACTGCCATGGCTGGCTACCGCCCCCCCCCCCCCTCCCTCCATATTGGCCTATATTCTCTGGCCATGGGAAGGTGAAAAAAATAAAAAATAATAAAAAAATAAAAACTTAGAAGTTGCGACTTCGGCGGTAATAGTCATGAAGTTGATTGTTCCAACTAGGAACACACGCTTCTTGCCGAACTTGACACTTGACTGACTCACGACCGCCCTGTCCCCGGGGAAAATTGCGGAAAAAAATCGCAAAAAACGCGGGGAAAAACGCGGCATAATATGGCAAAATTTGCGGTGAATTTGCGGTAAATATGCGGTAAATATGCGGTGAATGCGGCAATTTTCAGTGAGTATGTAGTGAAATCAATCAGTTACAAGTCTCTGGTGTATAAAGCACCCATTATTTGAGTAAAAAGCCGCCACGATGAGACGTTGCTGACCGAAAAGTGCACTGTGTGTACGTACGTGTACGTGTAGTGCAACAAAAAGTTCAAAAAACGCGGGAAAATCGCGGAAAACGCGGTCTTTTAAAAAATCGCAAAAAACGCGGAAAAAAACGCGGCCGCGGAATCGCAATTTTCCCCGGGGACAGCGACCGCCATCCTGAGCACACGAGGAGCACGTCGCACCTTCCACTCGGCAAACCTGCAAGAAAGCACCACTCCCTGCTCAATACACAGTGTTTCGGGGAATTCACCCCTCATCAGTTGAGCTTGAGTAGGCTGAGGAAAAATAAAAAATAAATGACCTAAAAATCCATAATAATTATACTCTACACGTGCCTGTACATGTAGACAAAATACTCGGGTGAACTCACAGCACTGCACAAATCTGGACCAGTTCTATTTAAAAAATTTACTTACAACTTTGGGCCATCGTCCGGTACTAGTACTAGTACATGTATGAAGCAATGGTGTCGTGAAAGGTATATATATATATATATATATATGTACATTGGAAATTGGAAATTTTTATTTTCATTGCTATCAGGTTCGGCCTCATTTTCTCTGTGCTGCGCTGATGAGTTCAAAAAGAACGAAACAGCATGCTGTCCGCAGATTGAGTATATATGTACATACATAGTTGATAGCGCCCCTAGCGCTTTCTGTTATCCTTGTCCCGCCATACTGGGCTTTAAATAGTGGGTTATTTTTCTTGATGTTCATATCACCTGATGAGTGCCTGAGATGGCATGAAACTTTAAGTTGTGACTGATCAAGCCATCTGTTGTTCTGACTAGTGTGTCACGGCTCTACCTTCCTGGTATCGAGCTCTCTTGGATTTCTGCTGGAATTCACAACAGTGTGTACATACATACATACATACATACATTTTTTTTTCGGGGTAACGGCCTCTTTTACATACATACATACATACATACATACACACTAGTCAAAACAACAGACACCCACCATACATACATACATGTACATGTATGAGCAGTCTAGTACACGGTATGCAGGTTGGTGCGCCAATTACAATGTACATGTAGATGTGAATTGTATCACATCTGTAACAGTTGACACTACAACTGCCAAGTAACTTGGCAGTTGCAAAGGTGACAACAATGAGAAGGTTACAACTAACTTAGTTGTAACCTTCGCATTCTTGTCACCTTTGATACGGTCACACATGCACAGTCTGTTCACACCTTGACACTGCACTGCTGGCTCATTCCTGTTGCACCTTCTGATCGGCTCTTACTCTTAGTTGTGTTCTACCCTTTATAACCTGATGCATGGCATGTTTTGGGTGTCTTTCACTTGGAACTATCTTGGAACTTGTAAGTTGGAACTGTTACATTGGTAGCGGAGGATGTTTTCGATCCATCGACCTCTGGGTTATGGGCCCAGTACGCTTCCGCTGCGCGTTGCGTTGGAACTGATACAACATCTGTCGAGCTAGGCCCAGGGCCAGGGGAGGCAAGCACCAATGCGCTGGGAAGACTAGAGAAGGTGACGGCTAAACAAAGAGTGTAAAGTGTCTCATACTCAGAGAGGAAGAAGGTCAATGTAGCGTGAAAAAAAGTAAGGGTGCTTGCCAAAAAATGTGAATTCTATCACAAAACGCACGAGGGGGGACCTTAAAGTCACCCTAACGCATGCGCATGAGAAGTATGAAACAGGGCAGTTGTCTATATTTCTCTAACCTTTACTTCCCTGTTCATTGGCACATCGGTGGTTGCCTGCCCCTACGAAACATATCGCACAATTCACATCCTTTTTGGCTCATCACCCTCAGTCTATGGATTATGTGTAGACAGCTCTTTTGTGCCTTTTGAAGACACAATAATTATTATTCATTTACCTGCCATGGACCATGTTCCGAAACCTTGTATACATGTATACATGTAACTGGTTCAGGTTTGCAGTGCTTTGGCCAATGTGGCATGGCGTGCGTGCGTGTCCACCAGAGTATTTCTTCTCTCTCAGTATGGGTGCTTTTCATAATCATCTGCACTGGAGCAGGTCGTGACCTCTATTCCCCTGCATAGATCATCCTTGCTGCCAAGGTTACTAGTAACATGATGCTCGGACACGTGTACGACGGCAGTGAGGGACATGAGTATTATGTCAATTGAGTTTATCGTCAATGACGTCACCTAGATGTCTAGAGAGCTAGCAATGCCAATAGGAGTGATTGGGTAATACGAGGTTAGGTGACAAACTGTATAGCGTTTGCGTCTGTGCAACATTCCTCATCAGACCAAAGCTCTGAAGCCAGTCAGCAAGACCACACAGTGGAGAATAGTGAGACCTAGCGTGCATGTACTCGTATTTCCCCGAATATAAGTCGCACCTTTGTACACTAAAATTCAAGGGTAAAAAAGGGGTGCGACTTACAATCGAGCATGACTTACTACTGAAGTTATATCAAATCAATAATTATGGCTAAACTTGAAACTGGGGTTGT
Source organism: Sycon ciliatum (assembly GCF_964019385.1). NCBI lineage: Eukaryota > Metazoa > Porifera > Calcarea > Leucosolenida > Sycettidae > Sycon > Sycon ciliatum. Next base: position 29,811,322 of record NC_088650.1, on the reverse strand, counting down.
GACTCATAATTGAGTGCGACTTATAATCGGGGAAATACGGTACGTTTGCACCCCTGCAATCCCCAATTGTTACTTACCCCCGGAAAGGTCCCCTGTCGTCTTTCTTATGCCTGGCTCACGGCCGATTTTTCGGCCCGATGCTCCGACATCGACTTGAAATCGGCCGACTGTGTCGGACAGACTTGGACTACCTTTACGCACACACACAAAGGAAACATGTGCGACAAGACCGTCCACACGATTTCGTGCTTATCTTCTTGTGGATTTTTCATACTAATGTATAAGTACAAAGTTTCGTTTGGAATCGGAATAGACTTTCGCTATATTCGTTAGGGGGCATGAAATAACTAAAGTATGTACGAGGTGAATTGCTATTTCTGGACATTGTACATTTCTGGACATTTCGAGTAAAATAATTTTTCGTCGCGTGTAGAGTCAAGTCAATCAGGTTGATGAAGTTTTTTCTTGTTGTAGTTGACAGCTGGGCTGCTGTAGTTTCTCCTCGTGTCGGTGCCTTGTTGATAGCCTTTTCTTGGGAGGCATTTCTACGAGTTTTGTGGTACTATGTCGCATGAGAATTTTGAATTTTGAGTAAAATAAAAAGTAATGGACGAATCGTTGGCTTCTCCATGTGCACTCCACTTCAGACGCTGTATAGTCTTGGACCTGTTGGCTGGAAGTGTGAAGAGGCCAACTGCAGTCCACCAATAGAAAAAATAACAAACATGGTGCAGTATAGGATGCCTATTGACGCTATTTTACTTTCATGTCCAGAATTCCATACACTGAAATTTAGGCCAAAAAATTGGCCTGTCGAAAACAACCTGCTATAAAGTCTCTGGGATCACAGCATGAGAAATTGTCACATATTTGGAAAGATGAAGGATTAGGCCATACAATAGATACAAAAAGATATGAAAAATGTAAAACACACAGCCAGTGGGCCTCTATTTTATTTTCATGTCCAGAAATTGCTATTCACCTCGTACCAAACTAAAGTTTTTTCTTCTGAACGTTCGAGGTGAGAGACCTCGACCGAAAACGAAATTTAGAACGTATTACGAACCTGCCGGTGGAGTGATCTAACGAAAGATTTCGTGAATGAAAATTTGTACTTACAGTGTACATAGTATTCAATATTGGCCGAAAAATCGGACTAGAGTGAGCCAGGCATAGCTAATAATACCATCAAAGCAAGCTGCACCCCATAGTGATAGTAGCATTGGGCCCATGAATGCGAATGAATTTCATTGTACAATGTGCATGGTTACCATGACTACTCGTATGGTTACCGCGATAAATTAAGTCAGGGTGGTGGTGGTGGTGGCTAAACGCACTTGGCTAGGCTAGGCTAAGCTAGGGAGCAGACAGCCAGAATAAAGGTTTAATTCCGACATAGGAATGATTTCGTTGGTTGAGTCAGCGGAACCATTAATGGGCGCAAAGTGCACAGCGTGAGTCAGTGCAAATTTGCAAATGAATTGGGCGACTTGACGTAAGGAGCATGGTACGCTTTTTCAATACAGGCACATGATAAGAAGGCTCAACTGACGGGGGGGGGGGGGGGGGGGGGGAGGGCATGGCAAGTACATGTGTATTACAGTGTCGCAGCAGCTACAAGTACATGGCCTGCGGATCGAGAATTGTGCTTCTTGAGGCCAGCGACGCTATATTTTGCACGTTTGTGTTTCGTCCAAAAAGGAAACACACAAAATATGGTTCTAGCTGGGTCCTTCTGTCCAAACTCGTCAAGCATAATGCCAGGTGTCTCTGACGTCCTCGGAGCTCACACTCGGGCCTGAACTTGGACGCGAGCACAGCCTAAGTAGAACTATGACTCGGCACGGTGCACCATCACCTGTCAAGTTGTGGCCAGTTCAGCAGCCCCCCCCTCCCCCTTAACGGAGGGGGGGGGGGGGAGGTGGCTCTCACATCTGTGGTGTACGTATCAGTTTGTAGAGGGGACGGCTCGATACTGGGACGCTTTGACAGCCAAATTTGTATAGACCCAAACCGATCATCAACGTTGATTTTTCACTCGAAATATGTTTGTGGAAGGAAACTGGCATGTTGAAGTTTGCTCTGGGGCCAGAGTCAATCGAACTGAGCCACTTCTTTGTGTTGACCCATTGCCTCCAAGTGGCCCAATTTTTCGCTTCAAAAAAGTTCAAATCAGAGGTGGCTCCAAACCGGACACGTTTTAGAGTGCACGTCAAATTCACTCTGGGTCTGAAATTAGGTAATTGCTATCGCTCCACGACGGCCAGTACAGAGTAACAATAAGCCTTGTGTGTGCTTCCATTAGTTTTGATTGGTATGCGGTGCTTTATTGGCGAGAGGCGAGCCGCTGTTTACCTGCGACAAGAAGTTGATTTTTCAAAAGTCGTAAAACTCAAGTCGCAGTGCGAAGCAACACGTCAAAAACTCACCTGCTTGATATGGCGCTTCTGGTCATCGCAGAGCCATGAAATTTTGGCTCGGAGTATAACACATCGTAGTCTCACTGTGACATATGTTTTCTAATCAAAATACCAAGAGAGAAAGTGAATATTGAGTCCGTTCCGGTTTGCAACCTATGTCCTATTTGAAACCGTCCCCTCTACATGTACATCCGTGGTGTGGTGACTACAGGTATGTACCATCGGCAACCTCATACATGTAGGTGCTATTTTGCCTCTTTTGACCAGGGAGTCGTAAAAGCCCGGGAGATCGGACACGGCACACATTCCCAGAAAACATCTTTGCCTCACGCTGCCGGGGAACGCTGCCAGGGAACGGTGTTGCGAGGCAAGGAAATTATTATTTTCGAAAATTGTGATGTCTTCTTGAAATACTAATTGGGACATTCTCCGATTTCTCTTAGAGCACGGAGACGATTGCTCCGTCGAGTCTTCTGATCTCTATTTTCATCCTCAATTCTTCCAGCTGCCTCACTCATTCTCTCTCAGTTTATCGAAGTTAATTTATTCTGAGGCGATGGAAATGCAAGATAAATCCCTAATTGTACTTCAATTTTATTTGAGTTGGGGTGAACGAAATGAGATTTGTGGAAAATGACGCCACTTCCCGTGTTAGCCGCTGGTCGTATCATACAGCCCATATTCCATTGCAGGTGATGGGCGAACGTTCGTGTTGAGATCCGCTGAGCTTCCTCGTACTCGTGGAGTTGAATTTGTGGCAGAAATTGCACTGAATTGCAGTCAAATGGTTGTGAATGAAACGAGATTTGTGGAAAATGACGCCACTTCCCGTGTTAGCCGCTGGTTGTATCATACAGACCATATTCCATTGCAGGTGATGGGCGAACGTTCGTGTTGAGATCCGCTGAGCTTCCTCGTACTCGTGGAGTTGAATTTGTGGCAGAAATTGCACTGAATTGCAGTCAAATGGTTGTGAATCGGAAACGAGATTTGTGGAAAATGACGCCACTTCCCGTGTTAGCCGCTGGTCGTATCATACAGCCCATATTCCATTGCAGGTGATGGGCGAACGTTCGTGTTGAGATCCGCTGAGCTTCCTCGTACTCGTGGAGTTGAATTTGTGGCAGAAATTGCACTGAAATTGCAGCCAAATGGTTGTGAACTTGATGAAACGAGATTTGTGGAAAATGAAGCCACTTCCCGTGTTAGCCGCTGGTCGTATCATACAGCCCATATTCCATTGCAGGTGATGGGCGAAAGTTCTTGTGGAGATCCGCTGAGCTTCCTCGTACTCGTGGAGTTATGAATTTGTGTCAGAAATTGCACTGAAATTGCAGTCGAGTGGACTTCTGTGCGTGTGTTGTGAGTGAATCGCAATGGCTCCCTTCCTTCAGCATCGTCAAAACGCAACATAGAGCATTATTACGCACTCGTTCCATGATTCATGATATTGCCTGGATTCTTTTAAAAACAATCAATGTGTGTTCCCTATCTATCTACATTGTATATGGTTGCAGGTCGTTATTTATAAATCTTAAATTTCAACACTTTTCTACTCGTATACTGAGTACGCGGTGACTTTAGCCGTTTAGGAAACGGAAAGCTCAGCCTCCAGGTTGGCCAGAAAGGTTCTCAGTGAATCTAACCGAAGTCTTGGCGAGTGTACAAAAGGTGAACATTTCTACTTCATAACGGAATTGTGCACAAAATGCGCACACACGCACGCGCACACACAAACACTGTACAAACACACACAAAAGTACAAGCACATGTGCACATACACACGCCTCCCCCCCCCCCCCCCACACACACACACTCAACTCCCCACCCCCTGTACCATGTGTACTGAGTCTGACAGACAGACACACAATCATGTTTATGCTTCCTTTGCCACCAGTTTCGGATATGGTGTCAACAACGAGTTGTAAAATATTGGTATTTTAGGACTCCCTGCCCTGAAGACGAGCACAGCGCCGTGGATTGAGCAGATCCGGCAGCGCCGGCCTAGCGTGCTTCACTTTCTGGCCGAGGCAAACATCGTCCGCGTGCGCGCATCCCGTGTCCTCTCCCGGGCTTTTACGACTCCCTGGTTTTGACTATGTAGTATATGTACGTATGGCGGCCATTTTGCTGGTGTGGTGACCAGACAACGCTGACTGCACACGAGCTACATGCCTGTTTAGCTAGCTCCCCAGTTGTGCCGGTCACGATCGACCAGGCGTCCCCAGACCACGCTGTACGGATGCACTTGGCGAGTTGCGGCAGTGCCGGCGGAGCAGAGTTGGCGGTTCTCGTTGGCCCACTGGAACATGCTGCCCTCCAGGTTGAACACACTGGCAACAGGGCGCGCCGTAGCGGCCGCACAGTCGGGGGAGCTGCTTGATTGCTTTGCTGATGTCTGGGCAGAACTGTGCTGCCCTGCACTAGCGCTGGCTTGATCCCGGGCCACTGGTGGAGGTCGCAGCAACTTCTGAAGTCGAGATGCCATCTTGGACGAGCGATAGCCAACCGAACAGTAGCACACAAGGTCAAGAGGTTTGTCCACCGCATCCGGCTGTCTTTCTGCACCATTGCACAGTAGCAGACAGCAAAGATAGTGAGCATTATTAGATAAAACCTACAACAGCAGCTGGACACAAACGACAGCACACAAGCAAAGCCAAGGCGGGGCTGACCCACCCCAGAAAATCAAGTCAGACGCCAAACAATCGGATGTCCACGCGCATCCGCAAACACACACACACACACACACACACACACACACACACACACACACAGGTACAGGCACAGACAGACACACACACACACACACAGGTACAGGCACAGGCACAGACATACACATGCAAACAAATAGCCACACAGCCAAGTTGAAGGGCACTTACGTCGTAGATCGTCCACAAATGAAGCAAGGTCGGAGTCACTGATGGAAGGGTCCAGTCTCTTTGCTCCAGGCAAGTGACTGACATTGTATTCAGCTAACTCACGAGTATCCTGCGTCAACAACATGACCCCCCCCCCCACACACACACAGATACACACACACACACACACGCACGTGCGACACATGCACACACAAACCAGTATAAGGGAAAGAAAGTTCAGTCAAGACGGCCCAACCACATGTCATTCATCTTCGTAATGGGAAGACCAACAATTGATTTTATTTTCGTTCTCATAATGAACCACCGTTTGCCTTGGGTGTATTTGGTTGGCAAGATCTAGAACAGGATCGAACAGCTGGGGCACAAGGAGCAGCCTCATGCCGATCAAACGACACTCCAGAAACAGACGACATTTGGGCAAAAACTGGCGCAAAACGGACAGCATCCGTTAAAGTGTGTGCGAGTCACTTCGTGCGGTACAAAGAGTGCACGCCAACTACAACGCAAAGGAGCATGCACGTGATCATTTTGGACAACATCGGTGTTCCCGTTCCTGCCTGGTTTCACTGTGAAAATTAAATCTGCTCTACAACTGCTCTCGCCTCGAGGCCGCGGCAAGCAGAACACGTTCTGGCCGATCCAGTGCATGTGCAGTCCCAGCCAAGCACGCTGTTCTGGCGGATATTGCTCAAAGTTACACCAACCAAACACGCCCATAACTTTTAATAGGGGCCGTCCGTAATTCGAGCGGTTAAGCTGCACATTATTTTAGACGTGACGCGAAAGTTCAGCTAGCGTTATTTGGCCCGCGCATTGGAAAACAAAGCGAGTGACCTGCAGCTGAGGTCGCAATTCGGAGCTTCACGCCCAATTTGACGTGAAATTGCGCGTCTCGTCAAAAATAGCGTGCAGCTTAACCTCTCAAATATCGATCTTTCACACAAAACAAAAAGTTTCGTTTAAGGGTGGGTCGAGGAGAGTTTCGTTTGGAAAAATATTGATAGTATAAACATCGATCCATTCTCGCTGTCAAAGCCAATAATTATATATTTTTCATTCAGGGGGGGGGGGTTGTAACTAAAACCTTTTGTTCCATGAAAATTATCGATAATGCCGCATGGCCCCTTAGGCCTTACAGAATCCGGGAAAAAACGCCTGGTGCTGAAGCAGTTATTTATAATTGGGTTCACGAAAGGCCGCCTAGATTCTCCAGTACAACAGGGAGTTGGTATTTTATGACTTTGGCTGTGCACTCAGTGACTGTGCGCATGTGCGTGTAGAGCTGTATGACTCAGCCGACTGCCAACTGTGTCGTGTACATGCAGCTGTACAGACACGGGTGCAGGCACCGTAGGCGATTCATTTTATAGACGTTGATCGAAAATCTCCTCGGTTTTGAGTGTTTTTTTTGTATTGTACTTGTTCACGAGGACCATCTCAGAGAACAAGCGGGTGTGGGATAAGCCTGATTCATACTTCAGTTCGCGTCCGGGAAACGCGTCGCGTCGCGAAAAATTTGATCTGAGCTCAACTATTTCGCGTACGGGAAAGCCATCGGTCGCGCGATGACTTTCCCGTACGCGAAATGAAGTATGAATCGGCCTATATGCACCTGGTTCAATCCGCCCTGAATTAAGTGCTAAGTACAGTATCTCTTTGTGTTTATAACAGACTGGCAAACTATCCATTCTGGCTAGTCTAGTTTGAATTTGCGGATCCTCTGGCTGAGAAGCAAATTCCCTTATATTCACACGTTTTTCTGACTTCAAACTTGAACGGGAAGAGTTACAGGGCTATTCTAAAGAGGTCAGGGGCGCGTGATTTTAGAAGCAATAAAACATAGGCTGTTTGGGCCCAATTTTCCTGGGGGAGGGCTCCCATATCTGCATTGCTGCACCAATGCGGATTGCCTTGAAGACATATTAGTGAAACGGGCCAGGTTTTCCTGCTTATCCAAGCAAGTCAAAGGTCATTCCTGCTCCTTCTCTGCTTTAATTTGGGCTTTCACGTGGAGATGAGACTACAGTGGAGTCTGGACAATACTATTTTGCTGTGTGAATTTTACGTACTAGTATTGGGTGTCGTTTTAGAATTCATGTGCAAGGCGATTTGCCCAGATGAGCTACATGAACCATTCGTACTTATTCTTCAGCAAGTAATAGTTGTACATTGTAGTTCTTACCAATAAAACAACATCAGGGCGAGACATGTTCGGCTCGGCTTGCTCGGGACGGATTCGATCACTGAGAGACCTCGTACTCATCTGCTGCACAGTGGGAAAGGAGTGGCGGATACCTGCCATGACCGAACGCATTGCAACGCTCGCCGTCGGTCCTTTCTCCGCTGATGGAGTCCGATCCACAGGAGGAGAAGCCATACCTTTATGTTGATAGTCGGGCTCGAACTAACACGTGTTACTTCACTCGTTCCCCAAATATTTACATGAGTATTTAGTAGTAATACTAGTAGTTGGTTTCTAGAGCTTTCATGCTTTCATAGATTCCATTTTCAAAATTTTGAATGGACAAGATCGGATCGTGCCATGGCCCGGCATGGGGCCGGCCAGGGAGTCGTAAAAGCCCGGGAGAGGACACGGCACATAAGGGGCCGTCCGTAAATATCGATGTTTTTTTAGAGACGATATTGGTGCGTCTGGGGGGGAGGGGGTTTGAGCCATGTGCGTCTTTTCGAGCATCAGAAAAATATCGATGTAAATATCTGAAGTTTCGCCGATCCCTGCACGCGGACGTCCAAATGGCTATACAAGAAATGTGAAACCAGCTTCCGTTCGCGGAGCTAAAACTCGCGACACAAGAACAAAATCAAAAATTGGAAGCTGTACGCCCATGGCGAATTTCAAGGGCAAAAGAATGAGCTATTGATTGTGGAAATCGGCCGAACGATGCCTGCAGGAGACCTTTTTCAAGACGTAGAGGCAGTGCGAACAAACACGGACGAACTCCGCAAGAGTTTCCAGTCTTCACTGTCTGAACAAGGATTTGAAAAAATGAGCATCCAAAAATATTGATTCCATGATCTAGATGTACATGTGCGTCTTCTGGGGGGAGGGGGGGGGGGGTCAAGGGAGAGAAGCACCAATATCGTCTCTAAAAAAACATCGATATTTACGGACGGCCCCTAACACATTCCCAGAAAACATCTTTGCCTCGCGCTGCCGGGGAACGCTGCCAGGGAACGGTGTTGCGAGGCAAGGAAATTATTATTTTCGAAAATTGTGATGTCTTCTTGAAATACTAATTGGGACATTCTCCGATTTCTCTTAGAGCACGGAGACGATTGCTCCGTCGAGTCTTCTGATCTCTATTTTCATCCTCAATTCTTCCAGCTGCCTTACTCATTCTCTCTCAGTTTATCGAAGTTAATTTATTCTGAGGCGATGGAAATGCAAATCCCTAATTGTACTTCAATTTTATTTGAGTTGGGGTGAACGAAATGAGATTTGTGGAAAATGACGCCACTTCCCGTATTAGCCGCTGGTCGTATCATACAGCCCATATTCCATTGCAGGTGATGGGCGAACGTTCGTGTTGAGATCCGCTGAGCTTCCTCGTACTCGTGGAGTTGAATTTGTGGCAGAAATTGCACTGAATTGCAGTCAAATGGTTGTGAATGAAACGAGATTATTTTGTGGAAAATGACGCCACTTCCCGTGCTAGCCGCTGGCCGTATCATACAGCCCATATTCCATTGCAGGTGATGGGCGAACGTTCGTGTTGAGATCCGCTGAGCTTCCTCGTACTCGTGGATTTATGAATTTGTGGCAGAAATTGCACTGAAATTGCAGTCGAGTGGACTTCTGTGCGTGTGTTGTGAGTGAATCGCAAAGGCTCCCTTCCTTCAGCATCGTCAAAACGCAACATAGAGCATTATTACGCACTCATTCCATGATTCATGATATTGCCTGGATTCTTTTAAAAACAATCAATGTGTGTTCCCTATCTATCTACATTGTACATGGTTGCAGGTCGTTATTTATAATAATAATAATAATACCACAGCACGCGTAATAATATAATTATGTGGGTATAATTATACGTTCCGCTTCTGTCCTATCTCCTATGATCAAATTCCATTATCAAGGTAATTATTAACACGGCGCACTGATGACCTGTGACGCCAGATCATGGATTGTCGGCCAGATTTCTCCATGTAGGCTTGTCCAGAGCGATGGCCCTCACATTCCCCAGCTGACTGCTGCACTTCAAGTCGATGTTCCTCCTCTGTAAGTCGCTTGTGATGCGCGTCGCAATGGATGTCCTTGGACGTCCACGCCCAGCCTTGGCATCTCCCGCAAAATAGCCCGTCAGCGCGATCCATGGCGGCGCATCCCTGTCCATACGGAGAATATGGCCGGTTAGCTGCCATCTTCTCCTGTCCACGATGTCAGATAGTGGTTCCGTGTTGCACCTCTCATACAGCTCAGTATTTGATATCCTGGCTGGGTAGACTATGCCAATGAGCCGTCGGAGCTGCTTCCGGTGGAAAACGTTAAGCGATTCTGCTTGTGCTGCCGTGAGCCCCCATGCGCCGCAGTTATACAAAAGAACGGGCAGAACCAGGGCATTATACAGGCGGATGCGCCTCTGCTCACTGACCTTCCCACGCCTCAGCCAGAGGCTATACATCCTGCCGTATGCACTCGAAGCGAGGTCTTTCCTCCGCTCCAGGTCCTCACTGTCGCCAATGAGGGACCCTAGCTGCCTGCTGGACCGCCAGGAGTCTGAAGTTGATGTCAGATGCAAGAATTCGGTCTTGGTCTCGTTTACTGTAAGGGACCAATCCCCGAGTTCTGCGCTAATGATGGGGAGGCTTCGCTTCAGCCACTCCTCACTGGTTGAGTACAATGTCACATCATCGGCGTAACCTGTTTCTCCGGGTATGTGACGGTCGGCGAAAGGGCGTTCGGGAAGGTTTGCTCTCACTTGGCGCAGTGCTGCCTCCAGGTAACAAATAAAAAGAACAGGGCTCAAGCCATCTCCCTGGGGGGTGCCGATGGTGCTGAGAAACGGATTGGCAGTTGCCTTTCCTACTTTCACTGATATTTGTGTGTGGAACAGTAGGTGCTGGATCATGCGCACTTCATCGGGGCCAGTCACTAATGCCACGACGTCTAACAGTTTGGTGCGATCGATCGTGTCGAACGCACGGGACATGTCAATCCCCAGCATGTGGCATTCCCAGTTGTATCGAGTCGCCTTGGCCGCAATCCATCGCTGTGTCCATACCACATCTGTTGTACTTCGGCCTTGTCTGAAGCCAGATTGAGTTGGACCAACATAACGAGCAACGTCCTTTGCGATTCGGCAGAGCACTACAAGGGAGAAAACTTTTCGGATGGTGTTCAGGAGGACAATGGGACGCAGGCTAGTCACGGGTCCTCTAGGTTTTTTTGGTTTTTGTAAAGGAATCAGTGTGCCAAGTCCGATGAACGATGACATGTCGGCACCCTCTGCTACGCTTTGGTTGATGATGTCTGCCGCTACGATGGATAGCTGTGATGTTCCATACTTCAGTAATTCTCCAGGGACTTTGTCCGGCCCACAAGCCTTTCCGTTTTTGAGTCGTTTCATCGCTGTTTCCACCTCCGCTGGAGACACTGCCACACTTAGCCGGTGAGGGACTGGCTTCTGGATAGCAGCTGATTGATCTCTACAGAATAGATCCTTGAAGTGCTCCGTGACGCGCTCTGCATTCAGCGGGCGGATGCCAATGAACGCCTCGACAGACTGGCAGAGAAGGTGGAGCAGGCACCTGACTCAGCACAGATGTTCCTTGCTGCTTCGGCCATGAAAAGTGGATCTCAGCCATCCAGTATCATGGTCAGCTCTGCTGATGGCCACATTTTGGCTTCAGATAAGCAGAAGGCAGAGCGCGTCACGGAGCACTTCAAGGTCGTTATTTATAGATCTTGTTAAAATTTTCTACACTTTTCTACTCGTATACTGAGTACCCGGTGACTTTAGCCGTTTAGGAAACGGAAGGCTCAGCCTCCAGGTTGGCCAGAAAGGTTCTCAGTGAATCTAACCGAAGTCTTGGCGAGTGTACAAAAGGTAAACCTATCATTTGTACTTCATAACGGAATTGTGCACAAAAATGCGCACGCATGCGTGCGCGCGCACACACACACAAACACTGTACAAACACACACAAAAGTACAAGCACAAACAGGCAGCCTCAGCAGCCCCAGCATACGATCAATGTAAACTGTCATGAAACGCCGATTCCTGTCGTTACTGCGGCCAGGTATCTTGGAGTGCTCCTCGACTCGGATCTGTCATGGACGCCCCATGTTGATCGCTGCACCGCTCGACTGGCCCAGAGGATCGGAGCACTATGGAGGTTGCGTCGCTGCTTGACTCATCAGAGCCGAGTTCTCTACTTTAAAGCGATCATCATGTCTGACCTGATGTACGGATCCAATGCGTTTTCCCCGCTTCTTACTGCCAACCAATTGGATCGGCTACAAGTCATGCAGAATCGGGCGGCAAGGGCGGTTTTCGGACTCTCGCATCACACCTCCGCGCGTACCCTCCTGCTGCAATTGGACACCTACAGAGTATCCGAGATATTCAGGCAGAAGTTCATCGTTCTGGTCTGGAGGTCTCGGAATGAGCACGCAAGTTCTGAACTGCAAGCCCTCCTAGTTCCTTCGGCAGCTGGCCCAACTAGGTTGCACTCCACCATGGGTCTGCGCCAACCGCCAGTTTCCACCAGGTTCGGCAAGGGTTGCCTCGCGTTCCGGGGCGCCCAGCTGTGGAACACATTACCCAGCGATATACGTGCCATCTCCACGCTCCGCCAGTTCCGCGCCAGCATGATCCCGCACACACTTACTGGCCTTAGTACCTAGAGTACCAGACGTCCTGTTTGATGATCAGCTGGCTTAGTTTTTCTCCACCTCTATCCTAATTACATCAGTCCCCAATTTCATTTATTACTGCTTTCTATCTGCATTCGCCACCTTTTCATTGGGCAGATCTGCCCGTTTGGTTTGCGAATTAAAAGAAACACAACAACAACAACAACATGTGCACATACACACGCCCCCCCCCCCACACACACACACTCAACTCCCCACCCCCTGTACCATGTGTACTGAGTCTGACAGACTGACACACAATCATGTTTATGCTTCCTTCGCCACCAGTTTCGGATAATGGTGTCAACAACGAGTTGTAAAATATTGGTATTTTAGGACTCCCTTCCCTGAAGACGAGCACAGCGCCGTGGATCGAGCAGATCCGGCCGCGCCGGCCTAGCGTGCTTCACTTTCTGGCCGAGGCAAACATCGTCCGCGTGCGCGCATCCCGTGTCCTCTCCCGGGCTTTTACGACTCCCTGGGGCCGGCCATGCATGTGCACGTGCATGTCTGATCAGCTCAGATCAGGTACTCGTACCCAGTCCAGGGGGCCGGGATTCAAGCCCGGGATCCCCGCACTCCCCGGATGTTCGCAGTGAATGGAACTACAGTCGTCCCTCTCTAATCCAGCACTTTATAATCCAGCACCCTCGATAAACCAGCACAATTTTCAGTAGCCAAAATGTCCTCTTCAGGCACATTGCAGCAGTAAATCCGATTTGTTAATCCAGCACCCTCCCTAATCCAGCAGATTTCCGTGGCACAAATGGTGCCGGATTATAGAGGGACCACTGTAATTACTTGCATTGCCACTGGTGTGTGCAGAGGGGGCAGCCCGGGTTGGCCTATCCCGGGGAAGCCCTGGCGGATAATGCCACCAGAAAAATTGGCAGAATACAGATAATGTCCACTAACACCACCAGTCACTATAAAAACAATCAGCTCATGCGATGACATTGCACGACAGGAACCTACATGTTATTATTATTTTGCTTGTTCGCGTTGGCATCAACCTGCATAAAGCAGGTATATAGCCTTCGCTTAAGCTGCCATAAAAAGAAAGCTCATCCTAAGCGAGAGGGCTAGAGGGAAATATAACGATAACGAGATACAGAATACAAAGAAATCCAATGAGTTCAACGTACAATTCAAAACAAGAAAGAAAGGAAAGAAAAACAGAGCCGAATCTACCGATTGATCCATCAATCGACAAAGGGGACTAATCCGTTAGTGTTGCAAAGTAGAAGCTGATTATAGTTGCAGATCTCCAGGCCAGGGCCAGCATATTGCCGATTCTGGATAGGTCTCCGCAGCATTTGATGTGGTAATTATCATAATGTTTGATAAAATTGTTAGAGTATCTAGTATCTAGAGTACCGAGTATCTAGTATCTAGAGTATCTAGTGTAATTGTATCCGTTATTATTGTTAAGGGTATCTAGTGTAATTGTATCCGTTATTATTGTTAAGGGTATCTAGTGTAATTGTATAACTTCAGCCATTACACACAGCACACATTAGTTCCTTCCACTTTCGACGATCCTGGGCGAGCTGCCTCAGTGCAACTAGATCCTCGTGTGATGTGAGGGAGTTTGTGGATCTGGAATTTTTCAGGTCGTTGTTGATGGATCGCGGGAGTGTTGTTCTCGGGCGGCCTCGGAACCCTGAGCTTCCTGGCTGAAAGTATGCTGACATAGCCTGCTGGACCGGGGATGAGGTATCTAGTCGAAGCATGTGGCCAAACATTCTCCACCTAGCAGACTGGATGATTCTGCTGAGTGGCTTGGAGCCAGTGCGCTTGTACAGTGCTTCATTGCGTATTATACGGGGATATTTGACCCCTATGACTGCTCGTAACTGCTGGCGGTGGAACGAGTCAAGTTTCTTTTCTTGAGTCTCTGTCAGGCTCCATGTGCCGCAGTTATAAAGAAGTATTGGGAGAATAAAGCTGCCGTATAACCTAATCCGAAGGGGTTCACGGGCATGGTTACCTCTTAGCCATATCACCCACAGCTGATGTAAGGCGCATGTTGCTAGACGTTTTCTCCGACTGATATCTTCCTCCACTCCAAGCATCGATCCTAGTTTGACCGTGTTCCGCCATCGCTCGTCTACTCTGTCCTTTTCTCTTTTAATTGTAGTATATTCGGTTTTGGCTTCATTCATTTTTAAATTGTATTCCGCTAACGAGGATGATAGTATGGGTTGATTGTCATGCAAATATTGTAGGCTGGTGCTGATGAAGTCTACGTCATCCGCATACGCTGTTTCATTGGGCAATTGAAGCTGAATATCCAATGCTGGTCGCGGTGAGAGTCGCTCTCGAATCAACCTCAATGCAGCCTCGAGGTAGACAGTAAACAGGACTGGCGATAGAGAATCACCTTGTGGGGTTCCATTATGTGTGACTAATGGTTGGCTGAGAATGTTATTCAGCTTTACTTTTATTGTGGTGTCTGTCAGAAGGCACTGGATGATGTGCAGCTCATCATGATCAATGACTGTTGACAGTATATCGATCAGCCTGACCCTTGATATAGTGTCAAATGCCTTCGACATATCAATGCCTAAGATTGAGATCTCCGACGCAACACGCTGGCATCTTGCTGATAACCACCGATAGCTATATACCACGTCTCCAGTACTTCTCCCTGACCGGAACCCGCTCTGGTTCAGTGACAAGTACCCATTGATAGCTGGCTTGATCCGCGTCAGGATTAGTCTGACTGCCGATTTTCAAAAGCCTGTTTTACGTTTCCTTTTTATGCTGACAAGCTGAAAGTTTGTATGCTGGCAGGCAGCCCCTTTGGGATTGTACCTGGCGTAGTTGGCCATCGCGGAGCTGTGCACAACCTCGCGAAATCGTCGACTTTTGATTTCGAGGTTCGAACAATACGCACCCCATGCGCTGCTCAAAGCCGCACAAATTTGAATACCTGAGCAGGTGATGTGAATGACGACGCCGGCCCCCGGGAAAATTTGAATTCAATTCTCAACAAAAGGCACTCGAAGTATAGATGACAATTGTCCTTGCCTTTCGACCACACGACAGTTTTTAGTTATCGTCAGGTGTATTGAGGTAGAATGGAGAGTGAGGAGAGCAGCACCGAGGACGAGGACTGTGCGGACCCCTCACCCAGCAGTAGCATTCTGGTTTTATGCGAGCCGACACGACGAGGAAATGAGGAGAACGCAGGTGAGTTTATTTTGTAATTTAAATTTGTTAGTTTTGAAGCTCTTGAACAAACAGCCCGGACTGCCTTTGCATGTATCCCACTGTTCCTGCAGCTGGTATGTCTTGGGAGCGATGCTTGTGCCACTGCTGCCCTGGCGCTACCAATCAGCGGAATGTTACAGATGTGTCTTGGCCGAGAATCGTGAAAGCAGCATTGTTACGGCAGGATGCAACTTGTGCCTTCCTGGTTCA
The DNA here is from genome assembly GCF_964019385.1 of Sycon ciliatum. Classification (NCBI taxonomy): domain Eukaryota; kingdom Metazoa; phylum Porifera; class Calcarea; order Leucosolenida; family Sycettidae; genus Sycon; species Sycon ciliatum. The sequence goes on along the minus strand of NC_088650.1, from coordinate 29,795,714 downwards.
ACAGAATTGCGCAGATGAGAATGCTGAACCTCGTGGGTTTGTACATGTAGAGTGTTACAGGAAGTACACGCACAAGAAAAGTCTCGAGAGAATCTCAAAAGCCCAAGCAAATGCCAACAGTTCTTGCTCTGATTCCTCAGCCTCAGATGAGGATGATCAGCCACCACCTCCGAAAAGGCCATGTACACGTAGCACAGCGCCACAGCCAACACGGAAAGAGCTGTGTTTGTTCTGCCAACAACAGAGCAAGCGGAAGCGAGGGAAGCCAGCTGAAAAGCTGTCAGTGTGCGAGAGCTTTGACGCAGCGCAGAGGATTCTGGACGCTGCGTTGGAGAAGGAAGATGCCCGCATACTCCTGGAGGTCCAGAGTAATCCGGATTGTATCGCTACAGATACTGTTTACCATCGCTCGTGCTATGCCAAGTTCACCCTCTGTACTACACAGTCGAGCCGGGAGCGATCTGAGACTGCATCGATATACCAGCAGGCCTTCGATGTTGTCGCTGATGTCATCGACAACGAGATCTTGCAGCAAGATGGGAGAGGAGGCATACGAGCTGTCACCATTCAGTTTCTGCGCAGCAAATTCGTTGCTAGGCTTGAAGCACTCGGCAGGCCAAGCCCTAACTACAAAACGGAGCTGGTCAAAGCGAGGATACTGAATCAGTACCAAGGCCGGGTGAAGTTCGTTCGCTCCTCTGTCACGGAGCCGGAGAAGGTGATTGCCGCTCACCTCAGTGAGGAGAACTATATTGGCTTGATGACATCTGTGATTGGCGATCTCGGAGGGCGAACAGAAGAAGACGATGAGGTCTTCATGGCGTCAGCTGCGCCGGCAACATCTGAAATGGATTTGTTTCATGCCGCCATTATGGTGCACCATGCCGTCAGAGAGGTTGAGCCGGTCCTGACCTCCACACCCCATGCCACTGAAATAACCAAAGAGTCAGTTGCACGCTGCGTCCCTGTCGTCCTTCACAACTTTCTTGCGTGGGTCATAGGCGGTCCAGACGTAGAGGCTTGTGTTGGCGGGCGTGCAGAAGTTAACGAGAGAGTGGGCAGGCTGGTGGATTCTATATCCCAGGATATTGTGTACGCCGCCAGCAATGGAAGAGTGGTGCCACCAAAACACATTGCACTGGCCATGACGACACGCCATCTGACCCGGTCGCAGCAGTTGGTGACAATGCTGAACCGATTCGGTCACTCTGTGTCAGCAACAAGGGTATCTGAGGTGGAAACCGCTCTTGCCATGGAGGTTAGGCACTCAGAGACACGCCTTCCAAGCACCGTGACCCCGAACAATGCCATTTTTTTCTGCTCGGACAACAACGATCGGAATGAAGAAACGCTAGATGGGAAGGGGACTATGCACGCAACTGCCACGATCGTTCTGCAGAACAACCATCCAAGTCCAGAATTACCCGCACCAGGCAGAACACCAGACGTGAGTGCTGCAAACGGTCCTCTACTCCGCAGTAGCCGGCGGCCTAGGGCTCTGATCCCTTCAGAGCGGTTGACCCTACCACTTTTCGTGCCGCCTAGATCCATAGCATCACCTCATCTCTCAGCTAGTGGTCTAACGGAAACCCAGTCGACTGATGCACTAGCACCAGGAGAGGATCTGGACATCGTTTGGTTGCTGTTGCGAAGCACGCAGGCAACATCACGGTTTGGCCGTAGTGCTGCTGAGCCTCAGGAAGTACCACCCTGGTCTGGCTTCAACGCATCCGTTGCATGCACGGCAGTGCAACCAGTTACCCGTATCGCTTACCTGCCGCTAATCCCCGAATCACCTACAGATGGTGCTGTTGTTGGAGAGGTCATCCAGAGATGTGTGCTTATGGCACGCAGTCATGGTCAGTCACACTGCATCTTGACGTGTGACCAAGCCATGTATGCGAAGGCAGTGCAAGTGATGTCGCAGAAGAGAGACGCTTACCCGGAAGTTGTGCTGCGCATGGGCAGTTTTCACACCATACTCTCATTTCTTGGAGTCATCGGAAAGCGGTTCGCGGACGGTGGCCTGAGTGACCTCCTCGTTGATGCTGGTGTTGTCGGCCCGAGTGCTTGCAGAGCGGCATTATCTGGCAAGCATTACAACCGTGCCATTCGCATGCACAAGCTGGCATTCGAAGCGCTGTGGCAATGTCGCTGGGAAGTGTTTGAACGAACCCTGGAACACGCAGAGAATGGTGGCGACCTTCAGCACATCGAAGATGCAATCTGTGCCCTCCGTGACAGCGGAATTTATGATGCTGCAAGCATGGCAACCAAGTCATCGGCATTCGCAGTACTGAAGGCAGACTATTGCAGATCTAGCCAGCAGGAGGCAAGCAAGCCGTCCATGGCTTCCTATTGGCTGTCTTACCTGGAGATGATCAGCTTGTTGCTGCAATTTATTCGAGCGACTCGCACTGGAGACTGGAATCTGCATCTGGCATGTGTTCGGAAGCTTTTGCCGTGGTTTTATGCGTACGACCACCAACACTATGCCCGCTACCTCACAATGTACTGGTGCGACATGGTACGACTGCCCGATACGAACCCGTCCGCTTCGGAAGCATTAAAGGCTGGAGACTTCACAGCAACGCGTTCCTCCAAGTCCTTCGCCAAGGTCCCTGTCGATCAAACCATCGAGCAGACATTCAACAGGGACAGCAAAACACCTGGTGGAATTGTCGGCTTCTCACGAAACAAAGGCGCCGTGGAACGTTGGGTGCTAACTGCGCATGAATGTGCCGCTGTTACATCAGCTTGTTACAGCTTGGCAGGTCTCGACCGAGACAACTCATCGACTACCCACAAGGACAGCACCAAGCACCGTATGACGAGAGACCAGCATGATGTTGAGGCCATCGGCAAGGTGCTGAGTGAGTACGGAAACCCCTATCAGCCAGGTGACCTTGTCAACCTTGCCACGAGAGATGTGCCCTCAGCTAGTGTGCAGAAGGATTTGCATGCGGCGCAGACGGTCGGAGAGAATGCTGTGCAGGAGTTCATTGCGAACAGGATGGTCACCGATGGAAGCAGCATCTCTGACGTCTTGAAAAAGAACAAACTGGAGACGTTCAAGGCCCCCGCCAAGAGGAAGAAGTCCTCACGTGCTTGTCGAGCTGATACTGCTTTGCAGCAGGTTAAGCTGTTCCAGCAACTTGTTGTCATGGCGCAGGTGAGAACCATTGACATGAGGTTGCTGCTCACGCACGAGCTGGGTACACTTCCGCTATCACTAGCCCAGGGTGACGGCACTCCAGTTACCACGCAGAAGTCGAAGCTCATGGCATTGCTTGAGCAAGTCGAGGACGTAGCTGAGGCTGCAAACTCGATTCCTGATGGGTGTGCGCTCGTAATTGATGCAATGGCCATGCTACGAGCTCAGACGTCACTTCCGCCGACATTCGGCCAGCTAAGCGAACAGGTATTGAAGTACCTGGTGAAGCTTCTCGTGTCCCATAGGTCTAGCCGATTAGACTTTGTAGCCGACGAGTACCACACCAACTCCATCAAGTCGTTTGAGAGGCAGAGTCGTTCGCATGCATCCGCTGGACACATCCGTCGCCACGTACAGCGCCCAGATCAAGCCATCCCCACGGATTGGAGCAGATTTATGACCTGCGGTGAGAACAAGACTGATCTTGTGCAGTTCTTCGCCGACCAGTGGGCAGAACGCCAAGCTGCTCTTCTACTACATCCTGGCCAGAGCATCTACGTGACTGTTGGCGTGAAGTCCTGGCGTCTGGAGGCCAAGGATGATGGCCAGTTCAGCGCATCTGTCGAACCGTTGCTCGAGTGCACGCACGAAGAAGCGGACACGCGCATGTTCTTGCATGCCGAGCATTCCCTCTGCCGTGGTGCATCTTCCGTCTGCATATTCTCGCAAGACACTGATGTCTTTGTCCTGGCTCTAGCGCATTCAGCATCTCTACATGGAACTGTCTATATCCTCACTGGCCAGAAATCCAAGAGGAGAGTGCTGAATGTCACTGCAATTGCCGACAAGCTTGGCCCGACAGTCTGCGGCGCTCTGATAGGGCTCCATGCTTTCACCGGATGTGATGCAATCAGCGCCTTTTCTGGGAAAGGCAAAGCCCGTGGCCTGAAGCTTGTTAAGGGAAATGGCAACCTCGCGGGTGCAATGGCAGCTCTTGGGCAGAGTTTTGCAATGCAGGAGTCCATTTTCAATGGATGCAAGCAGTTTGTATGTGCACTGTACGGTGCCACAGGCTCCTCTGCCGATGTCAATGGCTTGCGGTACAAGCTGTTCTGCGATGCCAGCAAGGCACGAGACCCAAGGCAACTTCCACCTTGCGAGGACGCCCTTCTCCAGCACGCACGTCGTGCCAATTACCAGGCAGCTATCTGGAAGTCTGCGTTGCAACGCCAACCCGACCAACCCAGTCCTGATGGCCAGGGATGGACTATCGAGGCAGGTCAGTGCATGCAAAGGAATGTGAGATGGCCGGGCCCGATGTCCAGTCATTTCAAAATTGGCCGGACATGGTCCGTCCTCCCCGACCACCACCACCCCACCCAATGCCCCCCCCCCCCGTCATCTTTCTGTTCTACTGATGTATAACGATAATGCACCGTACATCTCCCAAATGTGCATTCACCATCAAGATTTTGAGCCCACCTTCAAACTTTAATAATATTATGTTCCCTACTTAGTGCGAGTATTCAAACAGTTCCACCTAGAACTCATCCAGTATCCCCGGTTTCCTTTTTTCAGACTTTGGACAATGCCCAATGTCTGGCGTTTTTTTTTCGTGTGGTGCAGGTGTATTGAAGATTACTTGGCTATTAACCAACGTGGCACCCAAGGAGGTTCTAGCCATGGTGAAGTGCAACTGCGTGGTCGGAGACTGCTCCAGCCAGAGGTGTGCATGCCACAAGTCCATGTTGCCTTGCACAGATGTATGTGGCTGTCGAACTTGCTCCACCAAACCTGGTTCCAGCCACCTTACAAGCAGCACCACCACTTCGGAGTCTGTGGAGGATTCCTCCGATTCCAGTGACTGTGGATCTGACAGTGATCCTGAGCCCGCTGATCAGAATGATGCAGCCACATGACGAGCCTGTCATCATTACTACTACAGTCTACGCAGGTGCGTGTACAATTTTCTGGATGGGTTCATTTCTTGAGCATAGCATTCGCTGCTATACCAGGCCGTTGTAAACTGTCAGATCGTGTGAAATTGACTTTAGCATAAAAATTTAATGGAAGACATGTTTGATGTACCTAAGTGTGTGTACACATGTGCGTGTGCGTGTGTGTGCGGCTGTGTGCATGTGTGTATACATCTTCAGTTGACTATTTCGACACATCCAAGACCAGACTCACCATCGGAAACATTGTCCATCATCTCTCCTACCCGGATGGGACGAAGTATCCGTTAACGCCAATGGGTCAACGGGACAGGACGGGACAGGGGATAGGTGTGTGTGTGTGTGTGTGTGTGTGTGTGTGTGTGTGTGTGTGTGTGTGTGTGTGTGTGTGTGTGTGTGTGTGTGTGTGTTTCCGCCATGAGTGCCCACGCTGCAACAGGCAATTTCGGCGTCCCCAGGATCTGGGACGGCATCAGCCGTACTGTCATTGATGAACTTCTTCCGTGACGTCGTCTCCCACATCTTGGGAGCGGCGTGGCCAGCAATTGCAGCTGTATATAGTAGTAATAGTAGTAGTAGTGTTAATGTGTGTGTGTGTGTGTTTGTGCATGTATGGGTGGGGTTGTCAAACGTGTGTGTGCCGCTGCTGCTGCTATTGTTGTTGATGTTGTCGATTTAGTTGTTGCTGTTTTCGATGTCTGACTAGGTGTAAACATCAATACAGCTGGCCATTACATATGCCTGGCAGATGATTCGCTAGTGATCCTTTGTGCTGGCAGTTGACACTCTAATTCACATTTCTTTTGTATTGTCTTGTCTTTACTTTATTCTCGCAAGAAGACGGAAAGCCTGAATATGCTTGCTCTTACAAACGCTTCCGGATTGATGGTCCTGATGGGGATTCAGTGAATTTTCTTACTTCTGTGAAGAAGTTAATTACGATCGGCTTGACATACTGCTAAAATTGCTGGCTAAATACCACGAGAACACTGCAATTCAGTTCCAAACAAAAGAAAAAAAGTCGCCCGATGTGGGGTTTGAACCGGCAACGTCTTGAATTTTTGAATTTTTCAGGGTCTTGAGTGCTTGAAGAAGGTGCTTCAATGGCCGGAGATTTGTGAAATTCCAGTGCAGAAAATCTCTCGGTATGTCTGTTTCTGCACAGCTCTAGCATGGCCAACTAAAAGATTCAGCTTCCTACAAGTATAGTCAACGCACTGTAGAAATTGCAGGTTGTCAGCAGAAAAAGGAAGCACGCCTGTTGATACGAGCGATTTCTCAAATTTGGCTGCCGGTCTAGATGACCAATGAAAGAAGTTTACGTAGGGTGTTCAACAGGGTAACTGGCCTTACATTTCCAGGAGGACCTCTTTTCTTTCCCGGCTTTGGTATCGGGATCAGTAGCCCATCGCCTAGCTTGAGTGATTTGTCTTTGGCATAATTGTTGAATGTAGTGGCAATGTTCGAGAACAGTGCTGGTGTTCCATATTTGATAAGTTCAGCAGGTATCCCATCTGGTCCCGAAGCTCGGCCATTATTCAAGCGCTTAGCTGCGGCATGTACCTCTGGCTGCTTTATAGGGTTTTTAAGGTCTTCCTCTGTCCGTAAGAGCCTAGATGACTCCAGAGCAGGATCACAGAATATAGCACGGAAGTGTTGCCTTAATGCTTCGACTGATTCACTAGGTTGTGCAATGAGTTTGCCATCAGAGTCTTCAACCACAACTGGTGACTGCTGCTGTCGGCGCAGTAGTCGTGTTGCTTTGAATATTTTCGCGTCGTCTTTCATTTGGTCTATTTCAGCTACACGTTCGTCCAGTCGAGTCGATGCTAACTTGAGGCATTCCCGGCGAATTTGGTGTGCCAGCCTGTTGCGTCGCGTCTTCATTTCTTTTACCTTCGTTCCATCTCTGCACACCGTAATGTCGAGACGCAGTTTGCGTTTCTCTGCTGCTAGCTTTTCAATTTCCCCGCTGAAGCCATTTCTATGCGTCTTGTTTGGTTTAGGGACGCGGCCCACCGATGTGTTTGCTGCCTCACTCATAGCGTTCACAATATACTGCAGATGTTGCTCCGCATTGACACCTTCCTGCTCTCTGCCGAGGTCCTGTAGATGTTCGTTGATAGCCTCTCTGTACTTTGCTTTCTTGGTCGGGTCACTAAATTCCGATATATTGAATTTTGCGTTGCTGGATATGGCTACTGGCGGCCTCTTGAGCTTCTTGTACAACTTAGTCAGGTTGAGGTTTGCCAGCACAAGACGGTGATCGCTTTCTAAGCTTGTCCCGGCGTATGATCTGGCATCCGTCACCACAAACCTTTCACTGTGACGGCAAAGGATATAATCTATTTGGTTGTAAATGGGTAAAGGTGGACCTCCACTAGGGTTGTGGCGCCAGCCTGTCCATGTGGTGATATGTTCTGCACGGTGCTGAAACGCCGTGTTACAGGCAAATAGGTAATTGCTGGACGCGAAATCAGCCAAAGTCTGGCCGCTGTAGTTGCGATGGCCCCTTGAGTGTGAACCAGCATAGGATACGGAGTGGCAGTCACTGGGTGGTCGTTTCCCAAGTTTTGCGTTGAAGTCTCCCATCAGGAACAGCAGCGATGAAGACCTTAGTTTTTGAATTGTTTCCAGCAACCTACATGTACATGATTGTATATCTTACTGTATCGTGCACCAGCTCCTGTTTTGCGGCTTTTGCACCCGCTCTGCTTCAACACACTCTAATTCTTCCATTCGTTCTCAGACTACCTTGTCTCTCGCTCTACCCAAAGTCAAAATTCGTTATGGTTTATTTTCAGTTGGTTTCCTCTGCTCTGACCGCTGGAACGCGCTCCCTGCTGAGGCCCTATTATGTTCTTCATTGCACTTATTCCGCAAATCAGTACTTGCTTTCCTAGGGTACCCTGTAAAACGGCCTTGGGCCTGTGGGGATTGCCCTATTAAAAATTTGAGAATAATAATACTTCGAGTAATAATAAACCTACGGTAGATCTGCTGACATTCTAAAACTAACTGGCTATCAGCTCTGGCACATCTTGGATGCGCACTCAAACAGCCTTCCAACTTGGAAGGTTCTAAGTTATAGAAATAACGCAAGGAGGGGAAGGAGCGCAACCAAGGCAAGCACAAGCTGAAAGTCTAAGCTGTGAAGGAGTGGACGTTGGCGGTTCAATGGCGAATGTACACGCATGTCGATGACGATACATTACAGCGTAACGTGTAGTTCCTTGGTCCTTTTCTTTCCTATAAATTTATCCTTGGCTCTCCATCCGAGTCCAAAAAAGAAGACCAAAGGTTTACCAGTTATCCGTTGTTTATGTCCAACACTAACACGGTTAAGCAAGATACCGGTGAGTCAGAACGTACAACAATTAACACAGAACTGACTGATGTGATAGTGACATTCAACGACCTGATGCTTAGCTGTATCACGTCTAGAATGCGAAAACCAACAGGCTTCCAACTTGGAGGGTTCAAAGTTATGAGATAACGTAAGACCGTGGCCGTCCTGTGCCGTGGTCCTTCGTCCTTCGTCATCTATGATCACTTTGTCATAACTAACATTCTTAGTTCTCTGTGATGTTTACCGTGTCCTCGTCTTGAGTGCCCTCATCTTCCCCTTTCTTACGTCATTTCGTAACTTAGAACCTTCCAAGTAAGTAAGTTGGAAGGCTGCAGGTTTGCGCATTCTAGACGTGATGCAGCTAAGCATCAGGTCCATGAATGTCAGTATCACATAAGTTATTGTTGTGCTAATTGTTGCACGTTCTGACCAACAGGTATCTTGCTTAAACGTGTTAGTGTTGGACACAAACAACGGATAACTTGTAAACCTTTGGGCCTTCTTTTTTCACTTAAATACTTGGCTCTCAATCCGATTCGAATTATAAAGTACTTGTATTGGATGCAGCTAACGAGGTCCGCCCCCTTGTCAGGCATTGGTTGTGAGAGTTACCACCTCACCCTCTCCGTTAAGGCACTGCACCTGCCACCCTGGTATTACAGGCATGGTGGTGGCCTGGCACGAGCGAAACTTCCTATAAAGGTGGTTGTGGTTCTCAACGCAATTGTATAGCCGGTTGTAACGTGGACGTGCGAACGTTTCTTAGTGCAACCATGAATGACCTACATGTACATGATACAATCATGTACTTACATGTACATGCAGTCTACTCTATGGCGAATTGCGTGATACAGTACAATCACGTACTATTACTAGTAGTACTAGCGCATAAACGACCGTAACGTACACGTGTCACACCGGAACCCAGCGTAACTAGCCAGGGGGGGGGGGGGGGGGGGGGGGGAGGTCAATCCTACTAACTGCCCAGTGTAGCATGTAGCAGTGACTGGGATTACGAGTAGTGGCGTTCGTGATGTAGTCTCTCACATCCAAAAGATTTAAGGTTTGGAACAGGCGGTAATGGCGTTCATGAGATGAAGACAGCAGATTCCCTCATCGAGCTGCCAATACTGTTTTCATCGTGAACTTGGCCTTCGCGCACACGGCCGTGTTGGCAACTTACTTACCTGCCTCCTTCACTAACAGCCGCTAAGGATGCTACCTGTGCCCCAGTCTGTGTTGTTGGCTGTGATCGCAGTCGCGCAAGCTGGTATCATCTCAGCGCTGGGCCAAGAGAGAGCCTACCTTCCCGGTAATGGACCATTGCAAGGTGAGGGACGCCTGATATCATGAGTTTAACGTTGGGGGTGGGTAACCGTAGGAGATGCATTTCCTGTAGCCTCAGGTTCATTACTCTCCTGTTAGTACAGTCATGTATATGTACATGTATGCCGGCCTACAGTACACCTGTACCTTGTCCTCTGCCCTGATTTCACATTTCGAACAACCCACAAAGTGCCAAAAACAGAATACTAGCACAAGTAGAGGTTTCAAGCGTTTCGTCCAATGGCTGTTTATCATCAGTGTCTGGCAAAGGATCATGAACCCAAATATATAACTCATTGGATGAACCCAGTAGATAATGCTGTGGATCCAGCACCATCCATGCTCTTCCACGGGCTCACAGTGCCGCGGGTTCAACACTTTCTCATCACATAACACATTCCACAGTGCATGATGTGCAATGTGCGGTCTGACAGGCGATCGCTTCAACAGAACGTGCCTCAGCGTCGCACCAAATGTCCCTCCAATCCCTGGGCCCTGTACAGACTGTATCCTGCGGATTGCGTTTATTATGTGTGCGTGTTGATCGATAGTCTCGCAACCCATCATCGGCCCAACATATAATGTAATTATTATTTGTTTCTTTAAGTTATGCACTGATCAAACCAGTAACAATTGAGGAAACAAACAATCGCCTGCTGCTGTGTGATCGCGAAAGCGTCAAGCTATTGAGTAAAAAGCATACATGCATGTACTAAATAGCATCCCCCACCTTCTGTGCACTATGGAATCACTGAGACGTAGTATTATGAACCATTACGATCGCTGCTTGTTTCTATTTCGATGTACCGGCACATGTACATGTACGTGCAGGAGTCTGTACTGAGAGGCCAAGCCCTGTTCGAACTTTTCACGGCTACTCAGGTGATGTAGAATATCTATGGAGTTACAGCTGCCGTGTCCCACACTACCACCAGTGCATGCAGAAAGCTTTCCACTGGAAGCTGGCTCTTGGAAAGGAACATTCTTCTGACGGCTTCCATGTTGCCTGAACTAGTTGTACTCCGACACGGACCACTGATCTCAAGCAGCCTGGAAGTTGAAGCAGGCTACGCAATGTAACTGTTCTGTCTCAACATTCAGTTGGGTTCTCTGTGCACTCTAGCTGATATGAAGATCGACCGGCGCGGCCGCTGTGCAAAGTTGATCGAAATGATAAGTCCCTTGTAGGCTCTAGCCTAGGGCTATCTAAAATTTCAATATTATTACTTTATCTATCTCGGTGTGCAATGATGATAACGCCTGTATGATCGCAGGGCTAGGAGAGCTGTGGGAGATAGAGTGAACGAGTGAGAGAGAAAGAGTGTGTATGTGTTTATGTGTGTTTGTATGTGTGTGTGTGTTTGTGTGTGTGTGTGTGTGTGTGTGTGTGTGTGTGTGTGTGTGTGTGTGTGTGTGTGTGTGTGTGTGTGTGTGTGTGTGCCGTAGCATTGCTATCATCGCCTCCGGCGATGGGCGTCAAAGGTCAAGGTCAAGGTGTGTGTGGCACATGGTGTGTGTGTGTGTGTGTGTGCGTATGTGGTGTGCGTGTGTGTGCGTGTGTGTGTGTATGTGTGTATGTGTGTGTGTGTGTGTGTGTGTGTGAGAGAGAGAGAGAGAGAGAGAAAGTAAGCCTGTCTAATTATTTAGACAGTTCGGGAGTTCCTTTCCTGGCACTCTTTAGGGCTTGCGCATTAGTCATCATTCGCAACAGGGATTACAGCCATTGCGTGACAATTCTGACAGTCTACATGACACATGTGTTCCGTCATGGTGCTCCATATCCATGCAGATTACGCCGAAGTTGGCGATCGCGTGGAAAGCCCGTTGTGCAACTCCAACCATCCTCAACTAACCTACCGACGCGTGGCAATGGTGCCCATGCCGGCGAAGGCTGGCAGCTTAGCACCTGCGTACGTTGTGCAGCATCAGCCTCCCGTCGCCGGCTATCTGTACAGCTTCCAAGTCATCATGCCGGCATTTGATGGGGTCATGGCTGCGTTCGCCTGCTCCATAGGCGTAGCCCAACCACAGCGGCAAGACTTCTATGTTATCATGCACAAAGGTACAGGTTTAATACTAATAGGCAATAAAACAGAAAGGTCCTAGACTAGTCGTCGAAAGGAATGCTCAAGAGTCAAGGGCAGAGCTACTTACACGGAGAAGAGGATGAAGAAATCGTTGTGACTCCGAGGTTCACGCACGAGGCAATCATCACGCAACTAAAAATGAGATCTATCTGGTTGCAGGTTTATATAATACCCACGAAGTAAATGTGTGAATCACGGCAGTACACTATTATCATGGCGTTAAACTATTCAAACATGTAACTCATATTGTGGCTATAGACAATGATGACACAGTCAATGAAAGTACTCGATTCCTAACGCTACATGTAGCACAAAAAGTGTTCCATTCGCGTATGGCACAACGGTTGCAGGCATGCAGGCATGCACTGTGACTAGAATAAAGACCAGAGTAGTGACCGGGCGACAACATAGATTATAGAAGGTGCCGCGGAACATTCTACACCGAACTGATGTCTGGCGAGAATTTACCTAAACGTACGCAACCGGTAGAACAGAGAGGTTCCAGGCTGTCCAATAGAGTGCTCGACACCGAAAGGCAGAGCTAGTTCAACCAATAATAAGAGCATTTTTTCATCCTCTTTTCTCATCCTCTTGTTATTGTTTGTTCGCAAGCTGTATGGGCATGGGATGAGTAGTCCGATGACCCCGCATGTTAGTACTCGCTAGATTTTCCAAACTGGACATCCCCATCAGGATGATCTAAGCTTGCAGTGCTGGCTGCTTTTCTCCGTGTCTTGCTATTCTATCATGGTCCAGATCTCGCCCCAACAGTTTCCATGGTTTCCGCCGCTCCAACGCCCACGACATCGCCCACGTCAACCAGCAGCAAAATGACTATTGATAACGATGTGGCTACTTCAATCAACCAGGTCCGTACCAGGTTTAGAGCTAACTACAGTACGGCTAGTTCCGGTGTGAATCCGAACCCAACTATCGGCTACAGCACAACTAGTTCCAGTTCCGGTGTGAATACGAACCCAACTATCGGCTTCAGTACAACTAGTTCCAGTTCCGGTGTGAATACGAACCCAACTATCGGCTATAGTACAACTAGTTCCAGTTCCGGTGTGAATCCGAACCCAACCATCGGCTACAGCACAACTAGTTCCAGTTCCGGTGTGAATCCGAACCCAACTACCGGCTATAGTACAACTAGTTCCAGTTCCGGTGTGAATACGAACCCAACTATCGGCTTCAGTACAACTAGTTCCAGTTCCGGTGTGAATACGAACCCAACTATCGGCTATAGTACAACTAGTTCCAGTTCCGGTGTGAATACGAACCCAACTATAGGCTTCAGTACAACTAGTTCCAGTTCCGGTGTGAATACGAACCCAACTATCGGCTACAGCACGACTAGTTCCAGTTCCGGTGTGAATACGAACCCAACTATCGGCTACAGTACAACTAGCTCCAGTTCCGGTGTGAATCCGAACCCAACTATCGGCTACAGTACAACTAGCTCCAGTTCCGGTGTGAATACGAACCCAACTATAGGCTTCAGTACAACTAGTTCCAGTTCCGGTGTGAATACGAACCCAACTATCGGCTACAGCACGACTAGTTCCAGTTCCGGTGTGAATCCGAACCCAACTACCGGCTACAGCACAACTAGTTCCAGTTCCGGTGTGAATCCGAACCCAACTACCGGCGTCAATATCGCCCCTGCAGAAAACTCAAATAATTGTGAGGAGAACCCATACCTGTGCTCACACAACTCCTACTGTGCAAGGCGTGGAGCCACATTCCTATGCATATGCCGATCTGGCTATACTGGAACAGGGATACGCTCCACCGGTGGTTGTCATGGTAAGACTCGGCGACTGCATGTACATGTATGAGCTCGGGCTACCAGCATTTGCCAGTATACCAGTATTTGCAATATAACTTTAGAGTTTTTTTTTAAATGGAATAGATTTTCAGAGTCGGACGTTGAGCCAGGGGAAGATCAAGATTTCAGGAGCCTTCCTCCTCTGGACTGCACCAGTACTATGTAATTTTGTAGCAGCTTGTTAGGAGGAATATCACTATTAGTATCGAAGTCATGGCTGGTCCTTTTATCGCGAGAGTTAGTGAAAGTCAGAAGAAGAGAGTGTGCCAGTAGGTTTGGAACGCATTGGCGCAGGGTGAATTACATTGCAAATGCGTCTGTGTGCACTGTGCCTGGCTAAAATCTCCCAATTCCAATGTTGTATACGAATTTACATGTACATGTATGCTTGTTCTTGATATACATGTAGTTGTTCTAATTGATATCATTGGCATGTTAAGTGCTTATGATCTCTCTTACCCACTCCAGCCGTATCCGAGGACACGACCTTGGCCACAGGCTGCGTGGATGAAGTGAACTGCAACCGGAGTGTGGGTAAGGGCATGTTGTTGCGGTTGTTGTTGTTGTTGTTGTTGTTGTTGTTGTTGTTGTTGTTGTTGTTGTTGTTGTTGTTGTTGTTGTTGTTGTTGTTGTTGTTGTTGTTGTTGTTGTTGTTGTTGTTGTTGTTGTTGTTGTTGTTGTTGTTGTTGTTGCTGTTGCTGTTGCTGTTGCTGTTGCTGTTGCTGTTGCTGTTGCTGTTGCTGTTGCTGTTGCTGTTGCTGTTGCTGTTGCTGTTGCTGTTGCTGTTGCTGTTGCTGTTGCTGTTGCTGTTGCTGTTGCTGTTGCTGTTGCTGTTGCTGTTGCTGTTGCTGTTGCTGTTGCTGTTGCTGTTGCTGTTGCTGTTGCTGTTGCTGTTGCTGTTGCTGTTGCTGTTGCTGTTGCTGTTGCTGTTGTTGTTGTTGTTGTTGTTGTTGTTGTTGTTGTTGTTGTTGTTGTTGTTGTTTTACATCGCATGTCAAACGGGCAGTTCTGCCCAATATTATGAGAGCGATGACAACCAGTAAGAAGAGTCAGAAATGAAGAGAAAAAGAGATAAAACAAAAATACGAACATGGAAGTAGCAATGAGGGGAGGAGGCAGGGTTAAGACGAGCAGAAAAAGGGATCTCAAATTTACATGTACAAGTCGGGGGGCATCGTAGCATGATTCTATCCAGCCTCATCAGCAGGTTACGAAAGCCATTTTAACCGAAGTAAAATACGCGTAGCATGCGTTTGAATTCACGGACAGATGTCTCCTATCTTAGTTAGGATCTTTCATCATTTCGAAAGATCTACATAGTTTCACTGGCGAGAGTTTTATACTCGAAACTGCTGTACCAAGGAATTAATTTTAGCACCAACGGATGCGTCGCTTTATGCTGGTGGTGTGCTGTAGCCACGAGTCGAGGTCGGCTGAAGATCGCAGTTATGGTGGGGCGGTTGGTGAAAATTGAAAGAACGGAAATTGTTGAACGAAGTGCTTGTAGAAAAATGCTAGAAGCATTCCGTTCAACATTGCTTTCCAAATTAAAGCATTGTCGAGACAATGGCGTTTGTCCTAATTCAGTCCAAAAAAGGGTACACAAAGCTCGTGTACATGCACCTGTATAATTATCACTCATTATCCACAGAATGAACGGAAATTGTTGTGAGCAATATCAGGGCATCACCAAGAGTACGTGGGGTTATGGACTGTTGGCGTCAGGAATGGTTCAGTCCTATTGTGACAGTGATTCCGCTAATAAGTAATGGACACTTACTTGGAAGTATTCATGACACTTCCTAGGAAGGGAATATCCCTTTGCTAGCACCGCGCACAGTGTATTGAACTCTGTATGCTATTTCTGCTAGCCGTGACGTGAGAGTAGAAAATTAATAGAAGTCGTGACCGCCTGTCAGCCTTTAGCAGTTTGTGATGATTGCTTGGTACTGCATGTAGTAATTGGGCGGCTATACATGACCATGACTGCTCTTGTAGCAGTTGAGCACTCTCATGTGGGGTAGTGCCTTTGCTGTTTGCATGATGCAGTGCTCACTGACTTGTCAGTTTGAGCACTCTGGCAAGGTACGTTCGAGCCAGGTTTACATTAAATCTGGCTTTGGAAAAAAATTCACTGCTTTCAGGTTCGGCCTCATTTTCTCTGTGCTGCGCCGATGAGTCCACAAAGGACAAAACAGTTCTGTCCGCAGATTGAGTCATGTACATGTACATGTACATGTAGATGAATTACATGTATAGTTCAACGCCTAAGTCGCTCCGCACACTGCGGTGCATAGTCTCTAAGTTTTTCTTTTTCTTTTATAATTTTTTTAATTTTTACACTTCCCTTTTCTCCTCTCTTTCCCTCAAACCAGTTTTAAATTTTTTTACAATGCAACATAATACTGTGGAAAGGTCACAACAATAAGAGACATCGACAAGATCAAAAGGAAGTCCAAGTACATTTTTTGGCCAAATGTCTGCTCGTGTTGTATGTACATGTACATCTATATTTTGTATTTCTGCAGCAGCCCGCCAAACGTCTTCAGCGTACGCGTATGTCTGTATCATGACGGTGGTCTTCGGCAAAGCCCTGATTCACACACTGCACTAAAGCGGTGGCTTACGCTATCAGCTGCTCTTCTACATCTGCTATTCATCTTGGACACCCCGTAAGAAGACCTTAGGGTCTGTTGCGAATGCCCAAGTAAAATAATACAATACAATACAAACAAATCTGCAAGCTACATGTATAGCCTAGGCCCACAAAAGGCTACAATGATCATGATGATATCCAAGCCTCCAAGGACATGATCACATACTTGTACAATGAACCACACTCAGTCCAGTCTCCTGCACTCCGCTCCCATTTCTCTTCAGACTTTTCCATTTCAACTCCGTCAACTTGAAGCCTATGGATATTCAGTTTCATTTATATTCATTCATACTGCACATTTCTTTATCCACATACCAAACATGCATGCAACAGAAAAACTACAAAATTCTGTCAAATGTTCTGCGGGCATTAGCCGGTAAGGGCTAGTATGGCTGAGGCAATCTCAGTGCGTTTCAAGCAGAATCTGCCAATTTCTCGACCATCACTACATGTAGATCTACATTGTAGGCTAGTCCCCGTCAAGGGCTTCTAGTACTAGCTACCCATAGCTATGCTGCTACCCCTAAATACATGTACAATGTAATAATTATTATCACTCCCTTAGTATTGACTCCCATCATGAGATTTTTGCTATACCTAAGCCGTCAAATATTCCTACTGAAGTACAAATTTCACTCCTTAGGGCTATATTGACTGCTTTTATTTGACTCCTTTTTTTATGGATTGAATACCTTCTTTGGTTTGCCGGTTGTGATACATCTAGTGTTGACTTCATACTACGTACTAGGAATGTGATGCAACAAAATTAATGGTGTTTTCTACGAACGAATATTCCCTCGAATGTTGCTTTGGCGAACGGACGAATATTCTGCATTCTTCTGAAATGGCTCAATCACTTCACTCAATCAAACCTAACACTCATGTTGTCTACAGATCACGTGGATAGAAAATATCAAAAGAAATCATCATCATAATCATCATCATCAGCCCTTTCGCGTTGGCATCGGCGTTAGCCTAGCCTTCGCTTGGGCCACACCCAATGTTAGACATGATACCAGAAGAGAAGGGGAGAAAAAGAGAAAGAAAGCAAAACCAAAAAAGGGAAAATATAGGTGAACAAACACTTGATCATATGCATACTATTCAAAGACACTAACATAGCAACACGCTGGTGCAGCACTAGCACATTGCAAGTAGCCATAAGTAAGTTAGACCTGATCAGTGGTACACATTATTTCTTCTGGATGATATCATTAACCAGTTGACGCCACCCGGATCTCGGGCACGCAATTTCACGCAATCTGCAGAGGTCTGTTCGGTTGTTGAGCGACCTCCTGATACTCGTCAGATCATTGTGTAGGACGGTTGGCAGTTCTGTTCTCGGTCGGCCTCTGTAGCCGGTCGTCAGGTCCCGCACACTGAAGTAAGCCTGCATTGCTGTATGCGCTGGGACGTCTCCGTTCAACCGCAGGACATGGCCGAATAGCCCCCCCCCCGTCCAACCGCAGGACATGGCCGAATCTTGCTTTTGCAATTGAGACGGATACTCGTTCGGTGTTGCACCTAGCGTACAGGTCAGCGCTTGAGATGACTTGAGGCCAATGAACTCCAACAACACTTCTCAGTTGCTTCCGGTGGAAAGCATTCAGCTTGGCAGCTACTGAGTAAATAAGTAAATAGTAAATATCCACTGGTGAAAAAGCAAACCTGACCAACGAACAAGCTTCACTGTTCTCAGAACACCATTTCTTCGCTCTCATCTTCAACAGTCAACACTACAGAGGAGAATGCGAGATCATGTTATGGCTGCATAACACAGCAACGCAGCACGAATCCTCGAGTGATAGAATGTACATGTACATTATTCAATTTATTGTATTGGTTCGCATCATCATGACTGACTCTAGCTCTGTCACTCAAACATGAGCTCTACGCGCATATCTGTTTAGAGACTGTCCGTGTCCAGCCATTCCTTTTTGTGAGCAGCTAAGCAACGTTCAGTTGAGCATGAATGTACATGTACTTGAGCAGCTAGCCGGAATACATGATCTACCATGCATGATCTACAGTCCAGACTCAGTGTAGTACAGTCGTCCCTCTCTCAGTAATCCAGCACTTTATAATCCAGCACCCTAGATAAACCAGCAGTACAATTTCTCAGTAGCCAAAATGTCCTCTTCATGCACATCGCAGCACCCTCCCTCATCCAGCACATTTTCCGTGGCACAAAGAGTGCCGGATTATAGAGGGACCACTGTATAGAGCTACCATGGTGTACTTAGTAAAACTAACGTGTTACATGACTGTACTTAGAAAAGACCGAGACTACAGACTCAGTAGTACGCAAAGGGTAGACGTGGTACTCAGCACGACAGTCAGCAGTGGTAGACCACAGCTAGCTGGCCACGTAACCATGGTAACGTTAGTAAGTCGTTACGTCGTGTGGGGTTACACCACCACTACACCTGGCTGTCCGAGAAGTAGAACTAGAACTAATACTTTACTTACATTGTTTTAGAAGTAGATCTACGCAGTAGGCATAAAAAAATTATTGTTGATTATTGTGTGTCATATTTATTATGTCACAAATATGTGTCATGTGTTTGGGCGTAAAAAGAGATTCAGTGAAAGAACACCTAAAGTTTTACTAAACTAAAGCCTAAAGGCTACACTGTACACATTTTGTGAAATTATTAATTGCAGTACCGGTAGTACTACAAGACTAGTAAGATTTACTACGAGTACGAGTGAGCCATGGCCACGGCAGCGTGCAGCTCCGTTAGTGCACTTACTCTTCTCTCCGCAAGCGAGCCCGGTCTAAAAAGCTGTGTATTTTGTAGTGCCAAGCAGCCAGAAGATGGCCGTTTCTTGCACTGTCTGCATGTGAGCTGTGCGCGTTGTCTAAAGGAGCATCTAACACCCGGCGGCTGTGTCGAATGTGAAGCATGCAGCATAGAGACCAAGCCTGGATTTCCCAGTGTCCCTATCAGCAAACAGCTCGTGTCCAGCCGATTTGGGACTAGCGAACCGAGCGAGGAGTTTCCCTGCGGGGAGCATGACATACCCGTGTGTGATTTCTGCGAAACGAACGCAGCGAAAGCCGCTACACACGAATGTGAAGATTGCGATGGGGCATTCCTGTGCTGGACGCACGCCCAGGACCACAGCAAGAAAAGAGTGTTTCGTACGCACAGCGTGACTGAGCTTAATGCAACGAGTTCAGGTAACTCAGACACTGGACGCAAGCAAGTGCAATACTCTTGCCCATTGCATGGCAAACACGAAGTGACCGACTTTTGTCGAACATGCCAAGTCGTGGCTTGCGAGCAATGCCTGCTTAGAGGTCACAGACAGCACGACGTTGTCTCTTTGTCTGAAACGGCTGCGGAGCAGAGGGTTGTACTGGGGAATGAATTGCCAGCTAATGATGGGCACACTGCATGGCAAACTGCTCACACCAGTTCAGAGATTCCTCTCTCCAAGCTGACTACGATGAAAAGTGCTCTGGAAGAGGAGGTCACGCACAGCAACAACGAAGCCACGGCGGCATCAAAGGTGATCACGGAGGCATTCTCGGGAGTCAGGTCTCTGCTGGACCAACGAGAGGCAGAACTGTTGATACTGGTGGATGCAGTGAGATGGAAGCAGCAGAGAGCTGCTGAAAACCAACTTCATCGCCTGGACATAATTGAACAGAAGAACACAACCGCCGTTGAGATAGGAAAGTTTCTCACTAGTGAAGAGAGTGTTGGTTGTGATGCTGAAGTCATGCTGCTTGCACCACTGGTGCTGAGCAAGATGAAGTCATTCAAGTCAGATATTGACCTGGAGCAGAGGACACCCAGTACTTCGGGCAACATCCACGCAAGAGCTGAATGCAAGGACCTGCAAAGGCTGGACCAATGGATCGAGGACATGGTTTCCGTGTCATCAGGGCCTGGCATCGACTTACAACGCTGCCGTGTTGAGTTTCCCAGTCCCCTTGAAGTCGGACAGGAGTGCACCGCACACCTCCACCTTGTGCAGCGGTCGAGCTCCTCTGAGGCGGTGGTGGCGGATTCCGAGGAGTCTTTGAAGGTTCTGGAGGTCAGTGTCACGACGCCATCAAGTGACCCTGGGAGCCGTTCCTCACCGGTTGCAGAGCTATCCGCAGGCACTACGCCAGGAACAGTCAGATTTCGTCTGCGCCTGACCAGACCCGGACGGCACGTACTTCACGTCAGATCCGGCAGTCTGGCGAGGGACTTTGAGTTCTCCGTGATGTACAAGCTTGCCTTTGACAAGCAGCGATGTTCGCACAACATCACCGTGTCGGACTCTGGTCTCGCAGTTCACTTCTCGGGCACGCGCAACGGATTCAACAATGTTCTTGGCACGGAGCCGTATACAAGCGGCACGCACCGTTGGTCCGTCCAGGTTCTCGGAGAGGACCTGGGTAGTGGGAATATGGCTATCGGCGTCACGACTGCTGCCGACGGTGACTGTCTAACCCAATGCCTGTCGGACACTGGATACTGGTGGTGGTCGCACTCACTGATGGACGGGATTGCGGAGGTTACACGTGACCAGCGCTCTGCCGCAAACTGCACCAAGTGGCAAGATGGTGATGTGCTAGACTTCACGCTGGACTGCGATGCCAGAACTCTTGAGCTGCACAACCGACGGGTCAACGAGAGCAAGACAATGCATAATCTCAGCAGCGATGGTAAGCCACTGTTCATGTTCGTTTGCCTTTATGCTCGCGACCGGTTAGTATCACTGATCGGAACCACCCGCAACACGCCAGAGTGATGGAGCTCTCTTTCAAAGGCATCATTTCTGTTCCGGTGCGTGCACACATTGCCAAACGCATGCTCACTCTACGAACAACACTCTACATCTCTTTGTCGTCATTGTGGACTACGTCAGTGGACTACGTCTTTTCATGTGTATTTCACTCTTTTTTTATCTTGACTCTCAGCAGGTCATCTGAATTATTCTGTCACATGTGTACAGTAAGATGTATTCTAGAGTTTACTTATAGAGGAATTCGGATGAGATACAAGGATCAGTGCTTTAGTTGAGTGTTTGTGCCTGCTGTTGCAATAAATCATGAGATCCCCCTCCCCCCCCCCCCCCCCCCCCCCCTCTCCCTGGTTTGATACTCATGGCTGGCAGCAGGCAGTAGGTACATGAACAGTGCAGTTCACTGCACAGTAAAATAATTATTCAAATAACCTACGTGGAGATAATACTTTTAATATAGCTATGAATAGGATGAAGGCCGCAATACACAGTAATACATGTCAAACAAGTAACGTAGTTGCGTGATGTCTGCGCCCTTCATCCTATTCATAGCTATATTAAAATAATTATTATTGCACGATTCCAGTTTGCGCCCTGCACCTCTTCACATTCTTAGTGCTAGCAGGTTTACATTGTATGGCTGGAAAGCAGCCTGGGCCACAAGGTGGCATTCACTACCTTGACATGATCTTATTTGAGCAGCACTGTACATGCACTACAATTGTAGGCTGTGTGAAGACGTGGATCACTGGATATGCATGCAACCACTTTACACACTGTATGTGTCGTGTCCCTGTGTTGCTGCAATGTCACAATAAAGTAAGTTGTTGGTCACCCACCGTCAATCGGGTACTGCAGAGTGCAGTGCATGCACGCTAGGTCTCACTATTCTCCACTGTGTGGTCTTGCTGACTGGCTTCAGAGCTTTGGTCTGATGAGGAATGCTGCAAAGACGCAAGCACTACTATAAACCTCGTGGTTTAGACTGATGCATGCAGCCCCATGCATTGTGAAGTGCAGGGACATTCCAACCCACCACTCATACTTGCTAGCTTGCTAGGTGTCTCGGTGACGTCATTGACGACATGCTCATGTGGACGTATGATGTGGCTCACTTCTGTCGTACACGTGTCAGAGCATCAGGTTACTTTGAAGTACTAGTTACCTTGGCAGCAAGGATGACCTATGCAGAGTATCAGAGGTCAGGACTTGCTCCAGTGCATGATTATTATGCACTGCCACCTGCTTCCGCCTTTCTAATTCACCTGCTGGATTTCGATCACCCATTAAGACTTTCTTAGGGTTCCCTGTAAAAAGGCGATGACGCCTGTTGGGTAGGCACAGGTGGATAATGTCGCCAGAAAAATTGGCAGAATTCGGTACTTTTTCTGGTAAGTTTCATGCATGTTTGGTATGTGGATAAAGAAATGGAGCAGAATTCGAGGAATTACCCGCCATAAGGTTTGTATGGTTCTGCCAATTTCACTGCTTTTCGAGCAGAATCTGCCACCTTTTCGAGCATAATCCGCCGATGCCTACTGTTGGGAATTCCCTAGCAAAATAAGAATAAAAAAATACGCAAATAATCGACGCGGAGACAACAATTTTATAATAGCAATAAAGAGAACAAATTCTGCTGTCATCGCGACACTACAACAAAGTCATGAAAGGTTTCCCCAAATCAATTTTCTTGTCACATTCATAATCCATTTTCCAACAGCGCATTATGAATGTGACAAGAAAATCGATTTTGGGAAAACTTTCATGACTTTGTCTTTGTGGTAGTGTGGCGATGACAGCAGAATTTGTTCCCTTTAAAAAATAATTACGAAAAGCAAACAAAGAGAGAAAATACTCTGGTGGAAACACACATGCATACACGCCATGCCACATTGGCCAACGCACTGCAAAGTGCAAACCTGAACCAGTTGCAACGTTTCGGAACATGGCCCACGTAAATGAACAATAGTGCCTTCAAAAAGCACAGCAGAGCAGTCTACACATGATCCAGGGACTGAGAGCGATAAGCCAAAAAGATGTGAATTGCGCGAAATCTTTCGAAGGGGCAGCTAACCACCGACATGCCAAAATGACCAGTGGAGTAAAGGTTTGAGAAATGCGGACAACTGTCCTGTTTCATAATTATTCCCCCCGCGCATGCGCAAATGCCCCCCCCCCCCTACCTCCGTCCCCTGGTGCGTTACATGTTGGAATTCACATCTTTTGGGTGTGCACTCTTACTTCGTGGTGCATTGACACGCTACGTACGTTCAGCTTCTCAGCAACTCACATAATGAAAACAATCTTTTTATAAGGTATACCGGATAAATATTCACAAAATATTCACAATCTTTTTTAAACATGCAGTGCGTCCTTCACCCGGCCCGATGAGCCGTCCCTAAGAGTTATGGTGTCATGCAATGTTCAGCACACCGCCTGACTCCCCACGCTGGTCTGAGTCCAAGCATCTCAAGGCACTATGCACACGGCCCTGGCTCATGAGGTCAGAGAACCGACGCGCCTCGTCTTCTTCACACTGCCTTCGACTACCCCTGTGCGGAGGGAACAAGGAGTCTTGCAAGCAGTCGCCTTCACTCATCAGGGCATTCAGGTCTCCGCACGCCACCATGCTATTCGCCTCTGTAGATGCTCAGCGTTGTCCTTGGCCTGGCTATTGTGACGTGTAGACTGAAGCAGTAGGCATGGTAGCACAGAGAAACGGTAAAAGGGCCACGTTGTCAGTGCTTCCGGAATCAAGGAAGTGCCGCAGCTCCGCGACGAGAAGGTTCACAAAGTCGTTGGAGGGTCGCCCTGGGGCAGAATGCACCGGTGCTCTACACTACAGAAGGTTGTACCTGGTTGGTAGGCACCGGCGGATTCTGCTCGAAAATCAGTGAAATTGGCAGAACCATACAAACCGTATGGCGGGCAATTCCTCAAATTCTGCTCCATTTCTTTATCCACATACCAAACATGCATGAAACTTACCAGAAAATGTACCGAATTCTGCCAATTTTTCTGCCCGTGCCTACTGGTTGGTAGCTGGCAGCATCTCTTGGCCCCCGTTGACTGAAGAGGAAAGAGCAGGATCCACTCCCTCCTGACCAGGATTCATTGTATCAAATGAGTCCCTGGTGTCTAGGGTCCAGCGGATAATGCTCCGAATATGTTCGTATGACGCTAATTATAATGCTCCAAAAACTACCTCATAATGCTGATTATAATGCTTCAACAAGGGCTATAATGCTCTTGGTTTGGAACAAAAATGGAAGAAAGGCTGGACATTGTCAAACTTCCAGGAAAGGATACAATCATACATATAGTCGATCTGCCTCTGAAGCTGCTACAGTATCTCTCACGAACTCCACCAATTCTTAGCACTATAAGACATGATCGCGTCTCCATTGGCTGCTCTTCATTGCAACTTTGATGCAGGGCTGTGGCTGAATAATGGGTGCATCAAATCTTTTCCCTTGCTTATCCATGTAGTGAGAGGTGAAACAATTATTGCTGGTGATCATTTGTGTGCTGGAAGCTTATCATGGGAAGTGATATTCCTGCCTGCAGACAAGCTGTCACTGCTTCCACTCTGTGAAAAATGTCTTCATCTGAAACAGCTGACGTGAGGCCAGTTCCTGAGAGACGATCTCATATGGAGATCCCTCCCATTTGCAGAAATCCTGAACACACGTGGTCAGAAGCTATTTTGCCGCTCTACATCCTCTGCTTGCGCTGTCTTCTTCTCCTTAGGCAGCGCTGAGGTTGCGTGGAGACAAGTGGTTGGCCACACTACTGTTCTTTTCTGATAGCACTTGACTCTAGGCCTTGTATTACAATCGTCCACGACGAACTGTACGTGCTTCACCAAGAAACGGTAAGACATGAGATGCTGAGCACTCAAATCGACTTGGTACTGCGTCCATGAGAAATTCTAGTTCTTTTCGAGCCTGCTGGGCTGGACTCGGCAAAGGCAGTTATTTGGAACAAGCTCTTTCTGTTTATAGCCGCTCCTTCATCCAGGTCCAAATTTATCAATGGATCAGTGTTTACTTCAGTATCTCAAGAGATGCTATGGCCAGAGCCTATGGCATAACACTTTTTATTAACAGGAAACTCCTCTTCGTCTGTTTGATATTCACTTCGCGTACGTCTAGTCTCCTCCATGGCTCTCAATGATTTCTAAAAAAAAAGAACTCCTCGTAAATCATCGCTACGGATTTTGTGTATATAAACAGCCTCAGTTGCAACATGGGACATGCTACATCACATGTACATTTGCCTGACTACATTGCTACATAAAGACTTTATGAAGCAATGGCATTATGTGGTCAGGTAAATGTAGCATTGTAGTTTGTAGTGCTACGCAAGAGGTGCACTGCATCTGTGCATTGTACCGTAGTGCTAAAGGTGTTACGTATCTACACAATCACAAAGTCATTTTCCAGTACAACACATGGCGTTGCACCTCATGGCTTTAGCCGATTGTTGCCAAAAAGCTGAGATTTCCCGACATTATCCACTATGAAACTCGTTATGCCGCTCAAACCTAACATAATGCTCGTTTTCTTCCTTTCTAATGCTCCATAATGCTCTGATGCTCGGATAGTCTCATAATGCCGAGTATAATGTCGGCATTATCCGCTGGACCCTACTCAGTACACGGCGTGCAGAGCTTAGTACAAACGAAAATCAAATGTCTCTACTCACGAGTTTCACGAGCAATCATTGGCTGATGATTGCTTTTCAGAATTATTACTATTATTATTATTATTATTATTATTAAGTCTGAAGAAAATGTTGAACAGTCTCTGCTGGGATGACGACTACACCATAGCTCAGTGGTTAGAGCATCGCTAGCTACAAGCGAGGGTCCCTGGTTCGAGTCCTGGTGGTGACAGTCAATTTTTTCTTCAGACTTTTCCCGTTTGTCTCTTTCCCTCAAACTAGTGAAGATTATTATTATTATTATTATTATTATTATTATTTCTAATTTTCTTTCACCGCCCACGGCCGCACAAAGTCCTTGGCTACAAAAAAAAATTAAAGTCTCTCCAAATCTCTCAAAACCAAACTTAAAACTCCTTTCCAAATTTTCGCCCAAGAGGGCATCTTCAGGGATATGTGACTCCTGTGAACAAAACAACAATATAACTACAGAAAAAGGGTAATAACAATAACGTGGCAATATACCAGGAACATCATAACTAGTGCTAAGAATTAAGACTAACATTGAAGATAATGTCACATATTCAGAAACAAAAACAGAACCTACCCACAATATCGCACGCCAGGTAAGAGCCTAAAAACAAATGTCTCAACTTGCAAGATCTCAAGTCAGGTGATGATGGGTCAGCGTGAAGTGCATGTCTCAACTGGTGTGATCGCCAATTAGATGTGAAGGTGACGAGGCCAGAAAGAGAGAGAAAGAGAGAGAGACAGAGGCAGAGAAAGATAGTGTGTGTATGTATGTGTTTGTGTGTGTGAGTGCACGTGTGTGTGTGTGCGTACGTGTGTGTGTGTGAGCGTGCGTGTGTGTGTGTGGGGGGGGGGTGTGCGTGAGTGCGAGCCTCACGGGTGGTAATTGCATCCATTCGATGAGATGGTCTTGCCCACAGTAACCATGAAGGTCCTGTTGTCTTGATGAATTTATGCCGATAGTCTCCATCCAGTGTCACAGTTGATTGCTGGCTTTCTGCTTCTGATTTCGGTTGCTTCCATGTACTTGCGGGAAGGCAGCGAAGACTCCCTGCCGAGAATCTTGGCGTGGTGGAAAGGCTGAAAGTTAGGCGATGATGTTGCAAATTCTCGGTGGTCAGACTTGTAATGGCCCCCCCCCCCCAGGGAGTCTTCACTGCCCTCACCCTTGCCTCTCGATAATGTTCCTTGAATCTTTCCCTCACTGGACGCTCGGTTTCCCCGACGTAGAGCTCCTCGCACAATGTACATGACATACAATAGACTACATTCTTCGTCAGACATTCACTGCTCTTCACATCCGCGTCGCATGCTCTGCACACCATTGGCCTGCCAGGACCACGCTTCACCTTCGCACGCTGCACATCACGCGGACACATACGCGTACCAAACGACGAACGGACAAGTCTACGCTTCAATGACGGACCAGACGTGAAAACAAGACGAACATCTGGACTATACTGACGAACACGGCGAGAAACCCGAGCGGCCAGTGCATCATTGATGAATGGGAGCTTGAGAATTGATTTATTCGGCTTCTTCCATGGATTCATCTTGCCACGATTCGGTTTCTTTGCTGTTTTAACTGCCCGTTGAATTTCTCGATCTGGATAGTCGTTGGCTTCCAGTAGCGCTGTGATTTTCTGGATTCCAGCTCCTCTTCCCGCCTCCGTTGAACCGTTGGAGATTGCCCGACGACACTGATTAACTGCGACTGCACGCTTTGTTGACAAAGGGACAGACGACAGGAATGACAGGTGAACTCCGCTGTGTGAAGGCTTGACAAACAGCTCCCACTCCAACGTACACTCGGGACTGACACTCAACGTCAAATCCAGGAAGTCGATGCTCCTGGTGTCGTTGTCGGAGTGTGTGATGGTGAATGTTATGAAGGGGTGTTGGTTGTTGAGATGGGCAACAAACCTGCTCAGAGCCGCTCCTCCATGTCGCCACAGCATGATTATATCATCGATGTAGCGCTTGAAAATGCAGGGCTGAAATTCAGCAGAAGACAGGGCTGCATTCTCAAGCGCTGACATGAAAATAATGGCCAATGGCGGCGCCAGATGGTTGCCCATGGCGATTCCCTTCAGCTGTCGGTACTGCTGATTGTCGAACTCGAATATGTTATTCGTCAGGATGAATTGGAGGGTATCTTGGACATCCTTCACACTCAGACCCAACATATCGACATCCTCGCGGTGCTCCTCCAGTAATGTGGTCGCAGCTTCAATGGCGTCAGCGATCGGGATGTTGCTGTAGAGGCCGACCACGTCGAGGGACACCAACAGGTAGTCTTCATTCAGTTTCTTGTGTTTCGTGAGCTCTTGAATGCATGCCAAAGTAGAGGCCAGGTGCGAGGGTACAAAACGCAACAACTGGTTAAGGATTCGTTCCATCAGCACAGATAGGTTGCTTGTGGGTCCATCACAACAGCTTACAACTGGTCGGACTGGCAAACCTTCCTTATGGTCTTTTGGAAGACCATAGAATTGTGGCATTCGACTATAACTCGGGTTCACGGCATCCTCAAGCTTCGTCGGAATCTTGCCATTGATGTGTTCTTTGAGGAATGCTTTCGTTGTGTCGTCCAGTTTCTCAGGTGTCATCTCTAGCTTCTCGTAGCTATTGCAGTCTTCGAGCAGGCTGCTGCACTTGGCGACGTAATTCGCCTTGGACATAAGGACGAAACCCTTGGACTTGTCAGAAGGCTTGATGATAATGTCGTCGTTGTCTTTGAGGTCTTGAAGATGCTGGCTCTGCTCTCTGGTGAGCTTCAGGTTAGTACTTTCCCGACTCCGTCTGTCTTGCTCCTTCTGAAATATGTTTACTACATCTTCCTTCAATCTTCGTATGTTTGCTTCCTCTTCATGGCTCAAGGATGGCGGCTGTTTCGACGGTTGGCAAAGCCTCCTTAGCTTCAGGTCGTTATCTAGGCAGGTATTCGGTGTTGGGACTTCCACCTGCGAAGCAGACTCCGGTAAATCAGCTTGTTGGTCTGTCGGATAATCCCTGCGTATGTCAGCCAGCAGCTCTTCAGATCTCTGTGCCTCCAAAATTATTATTATTATTATTGCATTCCCAACTCATCACAACCACGCGCTCTTCAGCCGAACCATACAGACACCAGCAAGGACACTTCCGTTGAGAGATAATATTGCTCCACGCCTCTAGACAGCTGTTTCGCTCCCTGTCGGAGCTCATCAGTAGAGGATGATAATGATGATAATGGAGGAATGATCATTCTTATACACCAGAAATGGCGCAAGTGCGCGCTTTCCACATAATATCAATGGCATATGCAAGCTGCTAAAATGGTAAAGTGTGAGAACAGCGATAAATAATCATAGTACGCGCTCATTGGTGGAGAAACACACCACACAAGCGACGAAAATCTTACTCGGATTACTGATGCCAATGGAAAGTACATGTATGTTGTTTATTATTATGATGTTGCAATGTCCATGTATGCAGGCGAGGCGAGACTCACCGCCGAGATCCCCCAACGCGACAGGCTCGGTTGCCGTTCAGGATTCACACCGACCTGTCCGCCAGTCAACAGGATCGACAGCGGGAGGCCCCACTGATGCCGATGTCGATGCACACCAGGAAACTTGTAGTCGTGAGTGTGATACTAACAGGTCTACAGTAAGATCGGGCGCCGAAGAACACCTCGCCGAAGAACGCCCAGGCTGGAAAACCGGCAAAATTTAAGAACAGTCCAGGCTAGAATTATCAGATTTAAGAACACTAGATCTACATTGTACATGTATGGGAGGTGAGTACATGTCATGTACACGTGTAAACAGTAACTGCTACATGTACAGTCATTCCCATTTACGACACCCACTAGTTTAGATTAGAAGTACTACATTGCACTACATGTACATGTACATGACAAACGTCATGACGTCACTCGACTCGCCGCGCGCGTGTGAATAAGAACGGTCTGGCTAGAAAGTAGAATCAAAAATTTAAGAACTTTCCTAGGCTGCGCTCGAGCCCCTGCGTTCTTCGGCGCCCGATCTTACTGTAGTAGCAACCACTGACAAACGAGAGGCCAGCTGGGGCATTCACTCCAGTCAGGAATGCTTGGTCGACGCTTCGTATCAGCAGCTCAGCTCAGTTTGATCAAAGATGTTGCAGATGTGTCTTGCTTTCCTCCTTCCTTCTTCACCGACTCGTCTTGTCATCTCTCCTTCTTTCTTCACCGACTCTTCGTGTCCACTCTGCTCTGCCACTAACGGCGCATTAAAACTTCAGAACTAAATATTGCGACAGAGCTTTCGGCCATATTTTCAATTCATTGCATTCCCAACTCATCACAACCACGCGCTCTTCAGCCGAACCATACAGACACCAGCAAGGACACTTCCGTTGAGAGATAATATTGCTCCACGCCTCTAGACAGCTGTTTCGCTCCCTGTCGGAGCTCATCAGTAGAGGATGATAATGATGATAATGGAGGAATGATCATTCTTATACACCAGAAATGGCGCAAGTGCGCGCTTTCCACATAATATCAATGGCATATGCAAGATTTTCGTCGCTTGTGTGGTGTGTTTCTCCACCAATGAGCGCGTACTATGATTATTTATCGCTGTTCTCACACTTTACCATTTTAGCAGCTTGCATATGCCATTGATATTATGTGGAAAGCGCGCACTTGCGCCATTTCTGGTGTATAAGAATGATCATTCCTCCATTATCATCATTATCATCCTCTACTGATGAGCTCCGACAGGGAGCGAAACAGCTGTCTAGAGGCGTGGAGCAATATTATCTCTCCACGGAAGTGTCCTTGCTGGTGTCTGTATGGTTCGGCTGAAGAGCGCGTGGTTGTGATGAGTTGGGAATGCAATGAATTGAAAATATGGCCGAAAGCTCTGTCGCAATATTTAGTTCTGAAGTTTTAATGCGCCGTTAGTGGCAGAGCAGAGTGGACACGAAGAGTCGGTGAAGAAAGAAGGAGAGATGACAAGACGAGTCGGTGAAGAAGGAAGGAGGAAAGCAAGACACATCTGCAACATCTTTGATCAAACTGAGCTGAGCTGCTGATACGAAGCGTCGACCAAGCATCCCTGACTGGAGTGAATGCCCCAGCTGGCCTCTCGTTTGTCAGTGGTTGCTACTAGACCTGTTAGTATCACACTCACGACTACAAGTTTCCTGGTGTGCATCGACATCGGCATCAGTGGGGCCTCCCGCTGTCGATCCTGTTGACGGGCGGACAGGTCGGTGTGAATCCTGAACGGCAACCGAGCCTGTCGCGTTGGGGGATCTCGGCGGTGAGTCTCGCCTCGCCTGCATACATGGACATTGCAACATCATAATAATAAACAACATACATGTACTTTCCATTGGCATCAGTAATCCGAGTAAGATTTTCGTCGCTTGTGTGGTGTGTTTCTCCACCAATGAGCGCGTACTATGATTATTTATCGCTGTTCTCACACTTTACCATTTTAGCAGCTTGCATATGCCATTGATATTATGTGGAAAGCGCGCACTTGCGCCATTTCTGGTGTATAAGAATGATCATTCCTCCATTATCATCATTATCATCCTCTACTGATGAGCTCCGACAGGGAGCGAAACAGCTGTCTAGAGGCGTGGAGCAATAATATATATAATTATCTCTCAACGGAAGTGTCCTTGCTGGTGTCTGTATGGTTCGGCTGAAGAGCGCGTGGTTGTGATGAGTTGGGAATGCAATGAATTGAAAATATGGCCGAAAGCTCTGTCGCAATATTTAGTTCTGAAATTATTATTATTATTATTATTAGCATCGCTGGCTACAAGCGAGGGTCCCTGGTTCGAGTCCTGGTGGTGACAGTCAATTTTTTCTTCAGACTTTTCCCGTTTGTCTCTTTCCCTCAAAACCAGTCAATATTTTATGACTTGGGGCTCCCCGCGTGCTAGTTTGTACGTGAAGTGTGTGGGTTACAGTGAGGGCTGCGTCCCACCCGCCTGTGTGGATTCACAGGAAGTGTGAGTTACGAAGTCTGAAGAAAACGTTGAACGGTCTCTGCTTGGATGACGACTACACCATAGCTCAGCGGTTAGAGCATCGCTGGCTACAAGCGAGGGTCCCTGGTTCGAGTCCTGGTGGTGACAGTCAATTTTTTCTTCAGACTTTTCCCGTTTGTCTCTTTCCCTCAAAACCAGTCAATATTTTATGACTTGGGGCTCCCCGCGTGCTAGTTTGTACGTGAAGTGTGTGGGTTACAGTGAGGGCTGCGTCCCACCCGCCTGTGTGGATTCACAGGAAGTGTGAGTTACGAAGTCTGAAGAAAACGTTGAACGGTCTCTGCTTGGATGACGACTACACCATAGCTCAGCGGTTAGAGCATCGCTGGCTACAAGCGAGGGTCCCTGGTTCGAGTCCTGGTGGTGACAGTCAATTTTTTCTTCAGACTTTTCCCGTTTGTCTCTTTCCCTCAAAACCAGTCAATATTATTATTATTATTCCACAATCACGATGACATAGTGCCAATAAGCATGTGATGCGGGCGATTTTAACCAGCCATGGTGGGGACAACTGAGAAAAAGAAGGAGAAAAAAAGAGAAAAGAAAACAAAAAAAAAGAAGTACTATAGGAACCTGGAGAGAGCAGTATGAAGATTAGGCTAGCAATGGAAAACAACGAACTCAATTCAATTCGACTTAGGCGCGGGCAGAATGGAACAAAATGCAGCGAAGGTGTCACGAGATTTTACCTCCTGCGGAAGCCGAGACCAATGAGAATAGGACTTGAACAGAGGGGATTTTAAAAGGATCGATGATCTGGCAAGTGGGAAATGGAAAGAACGCGAGCTATTATTGAACCAGCTTAAATGCGCAAGTGCATGAGGAGGAGCAAGTTGAAGCTTAATACGGTGAATGAATTTGCATGCCGAGTGGGGAAAGCGTTCTGAGAGAGGGGAAGAGGAAGCCAAAATGTATAGCGTCTGAGAGGAGGTCAGAGGGGGCATGCGAAATATTAATCGAAGTAATTTACGGTGGGTGACTTCTAACCGATGCATAAGAGCGGAGGATAGACCGGAGGACCAAACGAGAGAGCAGTAATCAAACAAAGGAAGAACATAAGAGTGATAAATTTGTATTCGACAACCATGGTGTAGATGGGAGATGTGAGGAGAAATGCAGCCTATCGCGGAGCAAACTCGCTTTTCAATACAGTGTATAGGTTACGTGCGAATCCCAGGACAAGTGTTCATCAAGAAATATACCAAGGTGTTTGTGATTTTTAACAATGTTGATAGCAATGGGATCATCAGGGAAAGTAAAAAGCCGAGTCGTAAAGAGGGTGAGGTCACTGGAGGGTCGTGGGGGGATACAAAGGATTGCCGTTTTCGACACATTGGGGCGGAGTTTCCACTTCGACATCCAGCGCACAACTTGATTAATGTGATACTGTAGCGAGTCGCAGGCTTGTAATAATCCTGGCTCGGTTATATGGAGCGCTGTATCGTCCGCGTAGAGTGAGGTATGATCCAAACCTGCCAAATCATTAACGTATACGATGAACAATAGAGGCCCCAAGATAGAGCCCTGGGGCACTCCAGAGTGGACTGTTAGAGGGGCGGACAGGGCATGTCCAATTCGGACACTCTGTCGACGTTCAGTGAGATAGCTGGTGAGCCACTGCAGACACGTCCGGGCTACGCCAAACGCTGCTAACTTATGGAGGAGACCCCTTGTCCAGACAGTGTCAAATGCTTTGCTCAGGTCGAAAAAACATAGGAGGCTAAATTGCTTCTGATCTTTGCATTCATAGAGCTTCTGCACAAGCCTCAGCAACTGCCGGGCGGTCGAATCGCCTCGCCGAAATCCAGACTGTGACGGATCAAGGACCGGGTTCACATGTTGGTATAAGTGGCCAAATGTCACACGTTCACAGAGCTTTGAAATGGTGGAAAGGAGTGAAATCGGCCGATAATTGGATGCAGACAGTTTACTGCCTTTATTCTTGTAAATAGGCACAACCACAGCTGCCTTCCAGACATCAGGGAAGATTCCGGTGGCGAAGAACTGGTTGAAAACTAGGCTGAGAGGGATAGCTATACTAGGAGACAGGGCTTTTAGGAGTTCATGGGATATGCCATCTGCACCTGCCGCCTTCTTGGGCTTATGGCGACGGATGTGTTGGGCAATGGCGGTGGGAGTAGTGCTAAAAGAGGGTAGTGCTGGGCCCCGTGGTATGGAATACCAGGAAGAGACCATGCAGGATCATCCGGTGTTCCAAAGCTGATGAATTGGCGATTCAGAGCATTGGCAATCTGGGTAGGGTCGTTGTGTACTGTGTTATTTTCATGGAGTTCAGTGATGATAGGGTTTCCAACAGGGGTCGGCGAACGAAGCTGCTTAACAAACTTGAATGAAACTAGTGAGTGGAGACATTTAATCACTTTTTGTTCAACCGGATTTTCGTTTGTACTTCGAAGTACCGGTACTTGTACATGTACCTGACATTTTGTTTGTATTCAGTCAATGTACAGGTGTATAACCCGCCTCCATATAATATTATGTACTGTTATAGTCTTTTGATTGTATACGCACACATACAGTGTACATGTGTGCGTATACTTCAAAGTATGCAATCACACAGCAATGGACCAAACTAAAATTATTTATTTCCGCCGTCACTCGCTGATTTTTGTCACCTCCTTGTCCTCGTGCTATTGAAATGTTGTATCTCCATCACCTCTGCCCTCTTTTCTCAAGACTTTATATATATAATTATATTCTAGTGAATGCTAGTCTTGGTCATACAATGTATGCTGTCTGATGAATGTTTCACACGAAACTCCGAGTAACGGCGGAAAGAGACTTGTTTGCTTCATTGCTGTGTGGTCATTGTACATCATGTACATGTAAATATACATGTACATGTACATGTAGATCCACATGGCGTACATGTACATGTACATGTACATGTAGATCCACATGCCGTACATGTACATGTACATGATTGTACATCATTCCTACGCTCAGCTACAGTATCTCGTGGCGTTAATCTCCGAGTGAATCAGGTACTGTACCACACGTTACTTTCGGTGTTACTTAATTAAATTTCGGTAGAGAAACCGGGCACTTAAACATCTAAATGGCACTAGAGTATGCACTGTAGGTGCAGGGAACGCTGGTCACCTACATTGTAATTCTGCATTACACCTGAAACCTGGCAGGTCCCTGATACTGAAATTTTACTACACCTAAAATTACATTGTTCTACAGTATGAAACAGTATGTATAGAACTAGAAGTCCTCAGATTGCGTTGATCCATTTGCGCAATTTGCTGATTGCGCAGGCACAACCACTGAACCAGCAGATTGCCCATATTCTCGGGACTAGCGCTACATACATGTACACAGTACGCTCGGCCCGGACCGGGTTAAATTAATGGTAAGAGCACTTGTACAGATTCATCCAACCTTGAAGCTCGGAGTTGCCTCATAACTAGTCCACTAACTACTTACTTCCCTCTCTCCTTGCCGTATGGAAAGCAGCTTTAAGCTCTGCCTGAGGACATTGATCACTCTTCAGGCATCTGCACTGTTCCCAGTCAGCCTCAAGTTTCTTCCGTCGACAAAACAGTACTACACACACTAGTACATCAAAAGATAACAGGTAAGGGTACGGATTCATGGAACTACAATATTGTGTGCGTGGGATGGAGGGGAGCAATTGAGTTGATAACATCTCCCGCTCTTTCTTATCACCAGAGTGAATACCCAGGGTGTGCCTGAACACAAGCACAGCGTGAAGAGAGATGTGAGGTAACCCTATTCACATTAAGTACGGTGCTACGGCATTAAATGATATGCGCGAGCTTGGAATGGGACGCTGCTTCCCCAACGTCATGGAACATTAGAATACTGCGGACAGTCACCATGCAATTATGTTTTACTGTTTCGGATATTTTCCGTGGTTGGCTATCACCCTTCATTTTACATTCATTGGCATTGGCAGTCGTTTGACGAGCCAGGAAATGTTGAATAAATACAAATACAAATGTTGCGCATGTATTATGCATGCATGCGTGCCGCGGCGGCGAAATAACCCGTCAATCTCTGGCCTGTGCCGTGTGCATGTGCTAGCCTACAGTAGGGTCAGGCCTGATGGGGACACTGAGGTGCAGAGAGACTGAGCGAAATCACGCAGGGAAATTGCTTGCTCAATGGGTGATGTTTCCCAAAGGAATGCTGCTGCTGCTACTGTCAATCTCATTGTTTTGGCGAGACCAGCGGATATCTAGAGTCTGAGCGTTTCATAAAGAGAGAGAGAGAAAGAGTTAGAAAGAGAGAAAGAAAGAGTAAGAAAGAGAGAGAGAAATAGAGAAAGAAAGAAAGAGAGAGAGAGAGAGAGAGAGAGAGAGAGAGAGAGAGAGCGAGAGAGAGAGAGAGAGAGAGAGAGAGAGAGAGAGAGAGAGAGAGAGAGAGAGAGAGAGAGAGAGAGAGAGAGAGAGAGAGGGAGAGAGAGGGAGGGAGAGAGAGAGAGAGAGAGAGAGAGAGAGAGAGAGAGAGAGAGAAAGAGAGAGAGAGAGAGGGGGGGGGGAGAGAGAGAGAGAGGGAGAGGAGGAGAGAGAAAGAGAGGGCGATAACTGTAGGATAGCAAAAGACGCGACTAATTTTGGAAGACCCGTTGAGGGTGGTGATCTAGCAAGATACATGTATTTCCAGTACATCAGGTGTTTGCACTAC
The DNA here is from genome assembly GCF_964019385.1 of Sycon ciliatum. Lineage (NCBI taxonomy): Eukaryota > Metazoa > Porifera > Calcarea > Leucosolenida > Sycettidae > Sycon > Sycon ciliatum. The sequence goes on along the minus strand of NC_088650.1, from coordinate 29,759,208 downwards.
AATGTCATACATGTACATGTACATGACTGTACTTGTACTTGTACTTCATCATGTCATGTGTTATACAGTCATGTACATGTATCAATCCGAAGTGCAAAAGAGGCTTGTATGTATTATTAAAATAATCTTCATTGTTGAATCTACGCATTGTGATACAGAACGTGAAGAACCATGCGAGGGAAAATTCCATTAGAAGTATGAATGAGTTACACATGTCAGCGCACCCGCAACATCCCAAAGTCTCAACATACATGTACATGTACATGACGTTTGCACATCTGGTGTGCATATGGTTCAAGGAGGAAGAGACCAAAAGTGAGCCACTGTGTTTTACTCGTGGTATATACATGTACATGTACATGTACAATGTATACCTTTGTGATGGTTGTCTTTGGAGATGCAAATATCCTCAGGAACCGTGTGACATAAAATTAGATATTCCCAGAAGAACCCATTCTATCCGTTTCACAGGATTGCCAAAGCAAAATATGTGACTTTACACGCGCCACATGTCGAGGATGAATCGCATCAATGCTAATGGCAATACGACGTGTTCTTGTGCGTGTCAAAAGACGTGGAATGCCTCTCTAATACTTTAAAAAGAAGTCTAATTGCACTCTGATTGCACTCTATATGATTAAAAAACAAACAAAAAATCAAGTGACTTCGAGTATCAGAGGCACCACGCACTGGCAAATCATCGTGACACGAGCTAACAGCTACTGTTACCGTTCATGTTGACGGCACACCCGCATTATCCCGAATTATTATTTTATTAGTTCACCTTACAAGCTCGATGTACAGCTGTGACCGTGCGCAAACGCATGTAACCGAACACAGGAAACATGTACAAGTGTACCTGTTCGCCTCATTACCTAATTAGATACGGAAGCAAATCACAAACATCCACTCTGTGCTTGTATCGCTTTCTGTGTTCCCTCGCCTGCGGCTGATTGGCTGCACGTACATGTAGTTGCACAAGGAACGTTTCATTATTACAATTTGAGTATTATTATACGTAGTGGGATTGATTGTCTTCACCTAGCAGTTCTCATGTTTCTACTCTTCCTTCACTTCCTGCATGTCCACTAGTACAGGTTACATGTATGCACAGTGCTAATGATTGTATGCATACATTTCCAACTGCTGTACGGCGATATTTTGAACAGCGTGACGCCAAAGCAGTGATGATTGGGGGCGTTCACGGTTCAGAGAAACTTGAGAAGGCCCCAATCAGCCAGCCTGCTACCTCTTGTTGTCATCCCGGAGAACTGTGCTGGACACATCCGTACATCCATGCAAACGAACATGTTTATCTGAGTACAGTACTGCCACTCTTCAAGCACCAATCCACTGAGATCTGTAGCCAGGGGAGCTCTTCGCAATAATAATAATAATAATATCTTTATTAGGATGACCCAGAGGCGTGTCGCCTATCAAGGGGTTCACCGCTTTGAAGGGTGTACTCAGACACACCCTTCAAAAACTCCTTTTGACCGAGGAGAGTGCTTGAAAAGCACATTTTAAACCACCGATGATATGTTTCAGTAAGATGCTAAGTCCTGAATGAGGATCGAAAGGTTTGTTGGTAGCCAATGATCACGGCCAACACCGAAAAGGATGATCATTGCACATGTAACTTGTTGCAACTGTGGTGTGGCTGATGCGCCGGCTTCTAAGGGTGAGACAGGTGCAACATACTGGGATGCTAACAGGGATGCTAACAGGGATGCTAACAGGCATGAGTAAATTGAAATTCAACACCATCATGTTTGAGTTATTCGCGGACACGAAAGGGGTGACAGAAACTTAATAAGCTACATGTACACCAGACTTAGGCGCCTGCCTTATCATGAATCTAAGACCCTGCAGCTTAGCTGTGCCAAAGGTATGCATGCAGGCTGATTTACAGTTAGTACTTGTCTGCCAGTTCATTAGATAAGGTATGGCGGAGAAAACCATTCACAGTGCGTCTTGCATATTGCAATCACCTCAGCTGTCCTGTAGACAGAATGTAACGCACACTTGCACTGTGTGAGAGCGAGAGATAGAGGGAGATAGACAGAATAGATACAGTAGATAGATAGATAGAGAGATAAAGGGGGAGAGAAAGATAGATCGATAGAGAGGCAGAAAGAGAGAGAGAGACAGACAGAGAGGGGAGAGAGAGAGATAGAGAGAGAGAGAGACAGACAGACAGAGAGAGAGACTAACTTAGTGTGCACCGTAGTGCACAGTGCAAGTGCAAATCACAGGGTCAGCTCAGTGCGGAGGTCATCAGCCACGCTGACACGAAAGACAGAGATGTGCAGGATATCTCTATGCATCTACATGTACATGTACACGTACAATGTAGGTCCGACTCAGCCTAAGGTCATAGGGTGGTACAAGACTGTCCTCTTTCGTAACCTCTTCAACCTGGGGAAAGACGGATTAGACGTATTGATTAGTACAATGACAGCATTGTTTATCCGGGGTCCCGTTCGTCGACACGCACACCACGCGCACACCGTACGAATCTAGATCTGCGTAGTTGCAGTTAGGATGGTTGGTGGCCACCCACGATCGCCCACCTCATATTCTTGCAGGAGCTACAGCTAGCTGTAAGCACTGCTGATTAGCCACAAGTAACTTGAACAGGCAGCACTTAAGCGAGGCTGAACACGCATGCAATGTATCAGGCTCAAGCAAACAGAAAAACTCCACAGGAAACTCCTCAGCGATCCTGCGCGCATGTATCCACCGAGCGAATGCCTCATTACTGACATCCGCAGTAATGAATGTAAGGCCGCAGAGAGAGAGAGAGAGAGAGTGGTGAGGCTCGCTCGGGGAAAGACGTTCAAACAATGGTGGGTGGCGCTCGCCCGCTCCAGCAGGTGACAGGATTGTGCCTTACGGGTGTTAGAGTAATAGAGGCGCTTGTCTGGTCCGAGTTCAATCCCCACTTACTCCACGCGTGCATCACCTACCTATACATGCAGTACTCGAACTTGGGAAGGCTCCATCCACTCTTAAAATCCTGTCAGTCTGGACACGAACTTAGACTTCTGACGTTTTCCTCCCAGCATAGTATTACAGCGTTTGGCGCACAGTTCGCGATTTCTCACGCAAACACTGAAACAGTGTGAAAGCTCACAATCACATTGTCGGAATACGTACATGGACATGTACATCACAGGCACGGCTATTGAGTGATCGGGCATACCCTTCCCCCGCCTACTTCCCTCGCTGTACGGACCGAAGTACACCGCAATTGCAGTGGGTGTCGTCCAGCCCTAAAACTAGTGGAAATGGTATACCCGGGCTGCGACATTAATACATTTTCCATGTTCCTCCTTGCCTATATAAGCCACCTTCATCGCCATCACAAGGTAGAAATTGCCAGCGGCAGAGCAGAGTGTTGTCTCCTCTCAGTCTCGACGAGAACCTCTTTCTCCATTGTTCGTCTTTCTTCTACTTTGATTATACGTTCCACTGGGTTATCAGCTTTTCCAAAATGGCAAGTTTCTTTGTGCTAGCCTTGTCTTTTGTCATTGTATCGACTGTGCTGTGGCGAGAAGCCTTGGGCCAACTTTCGGCACGTCAGAAGGATACCCTTTTACGCCGCCACAATGACCTTCGGCGACAGGTCTCACCCAGAGCAGCCAACATGCTGGAAATGGTAAGACTAAGAGCAGAAGCTAAGAGTAGTACACAAAGGCTAGTGCAGTGCCTATGCCTAGGATAGATGACACTGAATTCCGAAATGCTGCGAAGGAATAAGGCGGGCTTTAGCTGGTCAAGTTTCTTATCCTCTTCCAGCCTCCGACGTACCTGTGGTAGGAAGGCAGGTAATGGATGTAACAAGAATCGGTGATAGTATGCCTGGTTCATAGGCTTACAGAAAGAAGGGAAACTGACATTGTTGCATCGTTTGTTTGCATATTGTTTGATAGCTTTCGTGCTGCGCTGAAATGATCCCCAATGGATATACATGTACATGTACATGCAGAAAGGAGCGCTGAAGTAGCACAATCATATTCATGTACTACTACTAGTAATCAGTGTCAGCTGCTGAAGCCACTACTGCCACTACTGCCACTAGTTACTACAGATGCTTTGACTCTGATCATTTTCTTCGGAGCTCTCTTCGAGCACCACGGCCCTCACTGTAACACTGTTACACACACGTGACCCGGCCACTTGAGAGACAATTAATTTGATGCTACTTGTAATTCTGTGGATGATGCCTGTATACCAAGAGTCCATAAATTCTCACAATTTTTATAGCAGCCATTCGAGGGGTTTGCAACAGAAACTTAGCCTGAGAGTGAGAGAATGTTGTCAGTGCTTGAGCTGCCAGGGAACAGGCTGCGAGTGGCTGTTGTAAACAAAACAGGATGAGGACATGTCCAGTTGAAGAAATCACCAAACTCATCTGCACCCCTGTTTAAACTCCAGACAGTACCCAATGCTGTAGACAGCAAGCTGTTTCGCCACACAGTATCAACGGGCTAATGGTTTTCCTGTGCTTGTTTCCCTTCTGTTTCTTGTTGTCCGTGTTTTGCAGCGCTGGGACGACAGGCTAGCTCGTGTGGCGCAGTCCTACTCGCAGCGCTGCATCTGGGCACACAACTCGCAGCGCACCGGCCAGTTCCAGGGTGTCGGGGGAACCAGGACCTGGCAGGTAAGAAGACGAAGAAGGAGGACTCGTCTCAGCAACTGCATGTACATGTATATGTAAATCACATTTTCATGCTGTCTGATGAGTGCTTCCTAGCACAAAAACTCCGAGTAACGGCAGAAAAGGACTAAGCTGATGTGTTCTGCATGGCCTTCTTGTCGCTTTTTACTTTCAGATCGGAGAGAACTTGGCTGTGAATACGATCAGCAATGTAGACTCCATGATTGAGAATGCCATGAAAGGCTTTTTCGACGAGCGAGCGGACTACAACTTCAACAGCCGACAGTGCAAGTCCGGCAAAATATGTGGCCACTACACACAGGTATGGTATAGTGGATCCTGTGTTCAGCAAATACTTTCTTCATACAATATCACCTTTCTTTAGAGACCACCTGTCTTAGAGACCACCTCTCATTCATGTGACCAGCTTTCTCCAGTTTTTCAGCCAGTTTAGTTCATATCATCATAGACGGGCTTAGTGTTGTCTGGTGCCTCCTAACGGAAACTTCCTTGATTTAGGCTAGGCCTGTGGAAAAACCAGCGGAGTGTGCTGCGTCCTTTGAAGTATACATAACGCCATAGGGAGATTACAATAATTATTAGTTTTGAAAGGGCACACTTTGAGTTTATGCTGCGCACACAATGCTACGCCTTACAACCCAGTATAATAATTATTTATAGGTACTGTTCTCACTCTGAGCTGACACAGCTGAATCCTGGTGTTCTACAGTTTAGCTCACTAATCCCTGCTTATTATCACAACTTATTGCTTGTTTGGCCAACACCACTAACACCACTTGTGCTAAGTAATTACCCCGAGAAAAGCCTCCAGCACAATGCTTGCATGGACAAACAGCTAAGTTAGTGACTTCACATTACGGTCACTCACTCACTCCATGTACCTGTACCGGCATTGTCATTGTAATGAAGATACCATCCAGTACTTGTCAGTTTCTAGCTCAGGAGTCTAATCACGGTTGGTGTTCAAATTGTGCACATTTCGGCAGATGGTCTGGGCTACATCGGAGGCAGTCGGCTGTGGCGTGTACAGGTGTTCTCGAGTGAGTGGCTGGTTGAACAGAGCTGCACTGTACCTCACTTGCAATTACGGACCATCGTAAGTAATCGTTGTCCATTCTATGTAGCAGACAATCGCCATGCCACCATGCCACGAATACCTCTGTTGTAACAAAACAAACAAGTATCTTGCATTGGCTGCATAACCAAAATGCTATTTTGTGATGTACGTCATCATAATCGGCATTCTAACCTCTTAAATCGACAAGATAGTTGGTGGGGTGACCTGGGTGGCTGAACACCAAGTAGTTTGTAGCGTTTCTTACTGAAGTAGATCCTACATTTGCGTTTCGTTCAGTCTGGTACTGGAGTTACTTGACGTGAACGTGAGTGTAAGGGTACTGCTTACGACTGAGCTTCCTGCACTTGTCTCTTGTTTGAATTTCCCATCTTAGTGGCAACTTCGTTGGACAGCAACCTTACACTGCTGGTCGCCAATGCACTAAATGCCCTTCGTCCGCACCGCGTTGCAACAACGGATTGTGCTCCAGAAGAGCCGCGACCCGGCCAGAAACACAGCCACGGAAACCAGAAACACAGCCACGGACAACCACCGGAGACCCAATGCTCCGTGCCATGAATGCACTCACAAGCCGAGTGAGAGGTACGCCATTGGATAGCAGTTTGGGAATTGTTGTTGTTGCTGCTGCTGCTGTTGTTGTTGTTGTTGTTGTTGTTGTTGTTGTTGTTGTTGTTGTTGTTGTTGTTGTTGTTGTTGTTGTTGTTGTTGTTGTTGTTGTTGTTGTTGTTGTTGTTGTTGTTGTTGTTGTTGTTGTTGTTGTTGTTGTTGTTGTTGTTGTTGTTGTTGTTGTTGTTGTTGTTGTTGTTGTTGTTGTTGTTGTTGTTGTTGTTGTTGTTGTTGTTGTTGTTGTTGTTGTTGTTTGTTGTTGAGATGACATAGGCCTAATGGTTTGTTTACTCCGCACTGTTTCTTGCAGCTATCGAGAATCGCCTTAGGAGAGCATCAGCTCATCTGGAAGGTGGCGCACAGAAGGTCACCGACATAACGCACCCTGGTAAGTACAGTCATGTAACAATGGATATTAAATCGGATTCATCACACGCACTCTCCATAGAGAAGTATACTACAATTACATGTATAGCACACCTCGGTAGCCATACTAGCGGCCACATACTGTGACATTGACGGTAATGTGTACACAATCATGTACATGTACATATGTTTGAGCTCCAGAGTCTGTATGTATTTGTAAACTACTGCTACCTAGGCACCAGCAATGTCTATGTTCCTAGACATCTGTACCCGGGTGATCATACATTTACACAGTTTGCGATCATCACTGAGTCTGTATCCTTCACCACTACTCTGGCACTAGGCCAGCTGCATAGGCCACAGCACAGTCACGTAACCATACAATGTACATGTACAATCATGTACAATGGGCATCAGTTCCAAGCCGTGTGGGTGCAGAACTAGAGCTGCCATGGAGATCGGTTGCATTTCAAATGAAACAGAATGAATAAATTAGTGCTTTAACAGACAGGTTGACTTCTGGTGCAGTTGCTGGTGGGAGAATTAGTTTGGCAGGTTGTTGCTAGGCAGCATGTTGCCAGGCACCTTGTCGCTAGGCAGCTTGCTTGAAACTGTCGCTCTAATAAAACCTTGCCCTTGCTTGTGTTTACTTGCTCTCACCTGCAGGAGCGGCTGACATCTGGAATCCCAGCCACGCACAAAGCCACATGGAGGGCGGTTTCCGCTACACGCGCGGCCAGCTGATCGTGCCGATCACCGGCAACTACTACGTGTATTCGCAGGTGTGGAACTCGGAGGAGAGCGGCAATCGAGTGCGTCACTTTGTGTACATTGACGATCGGCGCGCTGCGGTCGGCGGTGCTAGCGTCGGCACGTCCCAGTCCACGGCCACGTCCGGTGTCTACCGTCTCAAGGCCGGCCAGAAGCTGAGCGTACGCATACTTAAGTCCGGCCAGACAGAACGACACATCTGGACTGGCCATCACCACACCTGGTTCGGCGCGTTCCTCATTTGAAGCGATAACAAGCCTCGCAACGACACCAACGTGCCCTCCGCGTGTATCCCGTCATGCCTGGTTCTTAGTGTTGCACAAAGCGGGATATAGTCCCTTTGCACTTTCAAGGTCCGAACTCAACAATGATGGCCTCACCACGTTCGAGCAAGATTTCACCAACCCTGATAAACATCACAGTTTTATCATGAATTTTATATTCGTTCATATCAAGAATACAAGAGTACAAGTTATTATTGTCGCCCTTTGACGTCAAACTCGGAGTAACATCAAATAACTCATTCCATCCTGTCTGCAATGTGTACTCAGTTCTATCTCATTATCTTTGAAATCTTTCATACTCGCGCTAAGCACGCTATTCATCTCCTATCCACAAATATTCAATATCGAAGCACTGCAAAAGATGCTGCTTTACTATCCTAGCTGAAAAAGCGGAATGATTTATTATATCATGGCACGGACGTCTTTCCATTTTTATTGAATGCCTGGGAGCTGCCACTATTGATAGCACTCAAAGTTTTATACGCGTGGCATATGACCACATCTTGTTTTATTATTTTGTTTTTTTAGGAGTATTTTCTATAATTTATACCACCCATGGCCTGAAGCAAATGTATATGTACATACTGATCACTAGAGAGTTTCTGCTACATCTGATGCGCAATACATGTACATGTATATATTATTGAGAAGCACACAATCAATATCACCATAAGCAGCGACCACGCCGACCAGAATAGGAACTCGGCACTTTAGACCAGGAAGTACGGAAATACGGAAGTATGGCACATGTACATATGAGTACATTTTCTATTGTCCAAAACATCTTCAAGGATTTCGCTCCGAATCGAAACACATATGGGGCCCCTGGCAGTCTGTCGATCTACTATTTGAGATTTAGTAAAGTTATCCTCTAGCTGTACAAACTGGTGCTTGATATGCGACTGAATGTATTCGGCTGTGGTAGCGGGGCTGTCAATTTCAGCAACATCCCAATGGATTTTGGCCCAGCCACAAAGATCAATCACGGTGTGAAAGTACTTACAACACAAGATCACATTGTGGAGGTCACCAACGGAGTGACTGGCCCACACTTTAGTCCTTTTTTTTTAATGTCTTCAAAGACAGACGTTTAGCCATACCAAGACTGGCAAGAGTGCATAATGTACTGTTACACACTGTCTTCAAATGCAAGTGTGTGCTTTGTTGAGGTTTCCAGGTTGTCCTAAACCCTTAGGAGCCTTTTGTTTGCACTGGTTGAGCTGGCTTAGACACCCTAAAACATGCTTAGGCAGGTCCCTACAGAGGCCACTGAGGAATATGATTGATTGGCTTAGGTATAATCCGCTCTTTTCTGCCAGGTCATTGTGGCTCAACTTACTTTGCCTCAAGTCAAGACTTAGAGTACATGAAACCCAGAGTGTGCAGCTGATGACAATTGCTGCATGGGTGTCTGTCACGGCGAAATAATTCCAGGATCATACTTCAAAGTACAGTGAAACCTAGTTTTAAGAAGAACACTGATAAGACAAACTTTCGCTTTAGAAGAACTAGTGTTCATAGCTCCGTTGGATAAATCACTGTGTATTCACTGGGTATAAAATATGGATAAGAAGAACTCCCGCTATTACGAACAAATACCATCGGTCCCTTGGTGTTCGTCCTAAAGAGGTTTGACTGTATATCATATTTGGTGCAGATCTGGATAATTTTTGGACACAAGTCATTGCACATCCAAAGTCTTGTCAACACAAGGTCTAGTAATGGATTCTTGCCAACCTAAGTCCTTGGATTCTTTTGTGTTCTAGTACATGTTTAGAAAACTTCACTTCTCAACTCCGAATTCGAAAAAAACAGTCTCTTCACTGCGATTCAAATTCAAAATTACAGTACACCAAATGTTCGGGCCTGGCCCTTCATCAGCATATTATTTCATTCATTAGTAGAAACATTACCCTGATGATGGCCGGGCCAGGCCCGAAAATTTGGTGTTATGTAAATTTGAGTTTTTAATTTCGTGTAATGTAGTATTTGAATCGCAGTGAAGAGACCGTTTTTGGAGTTTGGAGTTGAAAATTGAAGTTTTCTAAATGTGTAAATGGCTGCGTTGGAGTTTGCGGACAATTAGAAAAGTTTACTGTAGTAGTACATGTATAGTCATAGACTCATACAGCATGAGTGATTCAGAACACAATGTCATTACAATGTACTTGTACTTGCAAGAATCATTCTGTTTCTTGTAGATACGGCATCACTTGTGATTCAATGAAGCAGCCTGACTCCCGGCCTGAGCTGAGGCTAAGCTAAGCCTAGCGCCGGGGTCTTTTTTTTGCTAAAAAAAACAGTGCTGTTTTGTTTTTGTTCCAATGAACCAAACACATTGCGTATGACAGCATGCATGACAGTCGGTGAGTGTCACTGACTCAGTGACTGTGATTCCAGTGTGAAGTAGTTCGTTGGTGTAGTGCTGTACAGTCTACCACCATGCCATGGTCTACGTCTACCTGGTCTACAGTCTACAGACTCAGTCCCCTGTACTGTGCCTTTTGCCAAGTTTTGGACGAGCTGTTTTGAAGGTATGTTGAACTATTTTTAAACTAGTTTACTTGTGATGCAACATGACATGTATACACTAGCTAGATGTAGTGAGTCCCCTCACACTGTTTTCAATCATATACATGATTAAAAATATACTCAATCTGCGGACAGCATGCTGTTTCGTTCTTTGTGAACTGCACAGAGAAATTGAGGCCGAACCTGATAGCAATGAAAATAAAATATATAATATATATTTTATTTCGTATATTTTTAAATAACCGACGAGGAGACAACAGTCGTAAAATAGCAATGAAAAATATCAATTGTGCACTCATAATCATGTATAAACAATTAAAATGAAACAATTCCAGAACGTTTTCGTGTGACCATCATCAGTGGAACATCGTCACATAGTAAGAATCACTAAAACAACCAGTTATATAGCTAGAGTAACATGAAAAGAAGCGTGAGAATGCAGCACAGCTAGCGGTTATGCATAACGCGTGTAGTGTGGACCTTTGCAGTGTATCTGAGAATGGTAGACTGCAAAGGTCCACACTACACGCGTTATGCATAACTAGGCCTTGACGGATTATGCTAATATTTTCGTGAAATTATGCTTTTCGCATTGCTGAAAAAATTGCAGAATTATGCTATTTTTATGCTAAAAGTTATCATATTATGCCGCATTATGCTCACATATGCTGCTAATGTATTATGTATTATGATGGTTCTGTGCAAAATAGCAGGGGAATTTTTTTGTAGAGGGCGTTGTACTGTAGTAGCAGAAGTTCAACGGGGTCAACGCACCGTCCGACCTAGCTACGACCGTCGCTGATTGTAGTGGACTGGACATGTTATCAAGGGAGTCGTAAACCTACGACTTCCTAGTACATCTACTGTCTTGTAGAACATGACAACTGTATGGAATTTGATGCGAACAGGCGGATTATTCCAATTTTATGCGATTCGTATGCAATTTGCCTCGACTTATGCGATTATTCGATTTTGGTAGGAATTATGCGAAAAATTATGCTAGCATAATCCGTCAAGGCCTATGCATAACCGCTAGCTGTGCTGCATTCTCACGCTTCTTTTCATGTTACTCTAGCTATATAACTGGTTGTTTTAGTGATTCTTACTATGTGACGATGTTCCACTGATGATGGTCACACGAAAACGTTCTGGAATTGTTTCATTTTAATTGTTTATACATGATTATGAGTGCACAATTGATATTTTTCATCGTATATTTTTAAAATCATATTTCGCTCCTGCTCTTGTAGTAGTTGAGCACTCTCATGTGGGGTAGTGCCTTTGCTGTTTGCATTACGCAGAGCTCACTGACTTGTCAGTTTGAGCATTCTGGCAAGGTACCGGTTCGGGCCTGGTTTAAATCTGGCTTTGGAAATTTTATTTTCATTGCTGCGACCTATTACACTGGTGGCAGCGGTGGTTCAATTTTATAATTGCTAGATTCGAACCCACCTAGTATCTGTATTACACTGGCGGCAGCGGTGGTTAAAGTTAACGACGTTCCTTTGTAAGATTCGAACCTACCTATTACACTGGTGGCAGCGGTGCGCGATTTCGTCCCTGTAGATCTACTGTTTACGCAACTTCAGTCTTGTTATGTTGTTACCATCCTTAGTCAATCGTTGTCGTCATTCTCGTTGTTAGTACCTGTTACATTGATGGCAGCCTCGAACGATGAGCGGAAAGCACCGTTAATTGGCCCCCACCGCGTTTCTGAACCCATGACGACCTGAGAACGATGCAGAATCTCGGTTCGCCAGTCCATCCGAACAGCAGATCGACGCTGCGACGCCCGCGTTCCGGCAAAGTGGATCACCATACTTCTCCAGCGAGCTCTCATGCCCTCCGGCATGTCCCTGTAGTACTACCGGTATATATACGACCCAAGCGACGTCGGCCCTTTCGTCTCCGTCCCTATTGCCGATCCTGCAAGAAAATTGGCCATGACATAGCGTATTGCTATCGTCCTCGCGCGACACGACCCATCTTCACTTCAACCCAGGTATGTCACCCTACTTGCTGTATCGCAACTCTATCGCCAACCCTTTCAAATGCACCTGTTACTAACGTGAGTACATATGCCACCCCTACCATGCAAGCTCCGCCATCCCGTGATTGTTTCCATTCTGTGATCATGATCATTGCTGCCATATTCCTCTCACTAACTCGTTCTGCTGCCAAAGTTGTTCCCCTGCTAACATCTCTCACCTTTAGTTTGATTGCTACACTACACGCGATACACAAGGCCCTCCACGTCCCTTCAGCAAATCCATCCCATAGACAATCCCACTCCCAGTCACCGTCCCACCATTCGATCAACAGCCTAGGACTCACAACTCTCCATAATATACCTTCATGTACGTGCAGATACATGCAGTACACAGTTCTAGATCACTCAACATTTCGCCGCACTGAAGCTCCCCTACAACCGCTTTCTCCCCGGTCTGACCACAAAGTGTCCTAGCCTTTTCGTTACCCATCCCGATCATGTCCACCCCGTAACGACCAAGCAATCAGTTTCAGACCCAAAATACTGTATACCCTGCAAGCACGCACTCAAATAACCAGTCCATGTAACATGATATACCGCCACATGATGCGCGAGTCTACTTTTCCCGTTGTACCGTCCCAGAGAGACGCGAATGAAGAACTGTTACCGTCCACAGTGACGCGATTTTACACATCCTTTTTTTACCGTCCGAAATTTTTCCCGCTCCACAGAGAGACAGGTCCTCCACACATTATACACACAGGGTCCCTACTTTATTATCAGTCTACCAAGCCTTCATTAATACTTTTGAAAAATCACGAGGGCGTGATTATCTGTAGGAAGGGAGGGTGTAGTATCCCTGCCTTGCTAGTACTGAACTGTAGCTGACTACTACATCTATATCTACTGACCTCTAATCATGTCACATGTACACGTACATGCACTGCATGACTCTTGTCACTCCTTTGCTGACAAGCCTGCAAAGCTAATTATATCACTTCTCACCACTTGTGTTTCTCTTGCGCTTGCTGGATTGCATACTACATATCTTTGCTAGTTTAGATCATCACACCTATAATGTCATGTAGAACTAACACCCACATGTTGTACTAGTACACTGTACCTCCCTGACCCTGACTGAGGTCATGCGGACAGTCATGACCCTTTCTAGATCCGGTTTGCATCCATTTGCTAATGCCCTCCCTGGCCTCTGTTCCCCTCCAAAGTTCCGTTTGCTTCTTTCATCCTTATACATTTAGATACTGTTGCTATGCCTTCCCAAGTTCTGTTTGGACTGACACAACAGACTTTTGCCCTTTTTCATGACTCATGGCTCATGCAGACTCTATGATGATCTCCTTCCTTTTCGCCCTATAAAAGCTGCCATGCTTTACTCATTTCTTCAGAACAGAACAGAGTCCCTCCTGGCAGATTGAGCCGGAGCAGTTGTATTCCTTTCAGAGTCCCTCCAGGCAGATTGAGCCGGAGCAGTTGTATACATAACTTCAGGCAGATTGAGCCGAAGAACATAATATTAACCAGTCTTCTTGTGTGTGCCTCCTGATACCACTCGGCGACCTATTACACTATCAGGTTCGGCCTCATTTTCTCTGTGCAGTTCACAAAGAACGAAACAGCATGCTGTCCGCAGATTGAGTATATTTTTAATCATGTATATGATTGAAAACAGTGTGAGGGGACTCACTACATGTAGCTAGTGTATACATGTCATGTTGCATCACAAGTAAACTAGTTTAAAAATAGTTCAACATACCGTATTTCCACAAATAGTAGGCCGGTCTACTATTTTTTCAACCTCGTCCTAACCCGGCCTTATAATCGAGGACGGTCTTGTATTCGAGGACGGTCTTTTATTCTTTCAACCCAGTTTAACCCCCGGTCTTTTATTTCTCGCCACACAGTTTTACCCCCGTTTTTCAATTTTCTTCTACACAGTTTGAGCACGGTCTTCTATTTTTTTCCCACAGTTTGAGCACGGTCTTCTATTTTTAACACAAGAACAATGACTCATTTAGTAGGCCCGGTCTTCTAATCGGAGACGGTCTTTTATTTTTTCAATCGCCCCCTGCCCCGGCCTTGTATACGAGGAAGGCGTTGTATACGAGGACGGCCTTTTATTTGCGGAAATACGGTACCTTCAAAACAGCTCGTCCAAAACTTGGCAAAAGGCACAGTCTGTAGACCAGGTAGACGTAGACCATGGTGGTAGACTGTACAGCACTAATACACGACACCAACGAACTACTTCACACTGGAATCACAGTCACTGAGTCAGTGACACTCACCGACTGTCATGCATGCTGTCATACGCAATGTGTTTGGTTCATTGGAACAAAAACAAAACAGCACTGTTTTTTTTTAGCAAAAAAAGACCCCGGCGCTAGGCTTAGCTTAGCCTCAGCTCAGGCCGGGAGTCAGGCTGCTTCATTGAATCACAAGTGATGCCGTATCTACAAGAAACAGAATGATTCTTGCAATGACTTAGTCTTTTCAAAAGAACAAGTACAGAGTAAATAAGTCATACTCACATTGTAGATAACCGTGCGACGATAGTTTCTTTCCCTCAATTTCTTTTAAAGCAACTAGTATTAATTTTTGAGCAGATCATCAAGTCACTGTGTAGACCAGTAGCGACTGTGCATGTAGTAGTTCGGTCGTATCGGGGAAACCGCCAGGCTAAGCTAAACTCACGCTGGTCAGCGGATTACAAGTGCAAGGAGCCACAGCTAGCATGAGTGGAGGACGTAATGCCAGTCAGGGTGGGAGTGGTGCTGATCACGGTGTTCACGCGCCCTGGGTCATGCACAGGGCGTCGGGAGAGGTGGTGCGCGTCTACTGGTGGCACAGGCTCAACATCGACAGCGCCCTCGTGCAGGACCTGGTTCGGATTGTGGCGGCAAGGTGGGATGACCTCGCACGCATGCTGACCTGCAGCGAGACAAGCAGCGAGCGATACTTCAAGCACTACGACATTGATGCGTTCGCAGAGGAAAGCAGGAACACCCAGCGATGTCGCAAGATGCTCAGCAAGTGGCTGCAGGCTTGTGATAGCCACAACGTGGGCGCTTTGTTCAACGCCCTGCACGAATCCGGGTTTGGAAGGGTAGCTGATGAAAGACTCAACGGACCACTCGGGGACCATGTTCAGCACATAATGGCAGGTACAGGACATGATTGTATACTAAAAAAATACAATTATTTTCACAATACAGTGAACCTGTCTAAGCCGACTGCACAAGGGACCTTCAAAACATGGTCTCTGGAACCAGGTGGTCTCCTTATCCAGGGTCATTAGACTGGAAATAACATCCCTTGGTCGTGGTTTCAATGGGCTTCTAGGACAGGTGGTCGCCTTATCCGAGTGGTCGCCTTGACGGGTTTTGCTGTACAGTGAAACCTGTCTAAGACGACCGCTCTGATCTTCAAAATGTGGTCTTAGTGTAGAGGTGGTCGCCTATTCCAGGGTCATTCAACGTTTATGGTCATCCAGATGCTGCGATTCCAGGGGATTTTAGTGTGTTCGAGGGTTCGTTGGCTTTTTAGTGTCACGGTCTGTATGTGTGTGTGTGTGTGTGTGTGTGTGTGTGTGTGTGTGTGTGTGTGTGTGTGTGTGTGTGTGTGTGTGTGTGTGTGTGTGCGCGTGCAGGGTTCTAACAAGGTCACAATAGCAGGGGCGGCGGGAAGGGGAAACAATTACCTGTAACCCATTTTTTCCATTTTCCAAAACGTCTTGGCATACAAAATGAAACTTTAATACCGGAGGAAACCCTCGAAATCACCCCTCACAAGGACACGTATGCCTTTGTGACCCCTCTGTTGGTGACTATCGACTGCATTTTCGTTGAATAGGGCTTGAAAGTGCTACGTCACAGCATAGCAACAATTTCAAAAATTCAAAAATTGGATCCAGTTTTTGTATGGATCCAAGCACATTTCAAGCCGTCTTACTCACAGCAAGGTGATGTAACCAGTGAAACTGACTGATTTAGCTACTGGGGGCGGGGTTACAACTGGTGGCGAAGTAAAAGTCACCCCTGCATACGAAATGAGTGGGTTGCTATGCACCCACATACTGAGGCAATAGCAAAGTCACACCTTAGTGGATCCAAAATAGAAATCTGATGTCAACTTACTACTCCCTGGCCGTGTTTGACGTCATCACTTTCAAGCCCTATTGCCTGAAAACACAAAAATCGATAAATGGCTAGTGGGGTGCCACGTTTTCACAGGGGTGTGGTGCCGCCCCCCCCCCCTCCTTTGAAGCCAGGTGTGTGTGCGTATATATGTGTGAGAGAGACCAGGCTAAAATTAGTGGTGGTCAATTCATCAGCCTTGCAAGCTATTTTAATGGTGTAATTCCAGCACAAGTGACTTGCTATGCCCCATAGCTGTTCGCTATCATCGCTTCCGCGGTGAACATGTCTGAGTGCGTGTGTGTGTGTGTATGTGAGAGAGAGATAGAGAGAGCAGGCAATCATAATTATATCCTTGTATGTTCGCCAATTGAAGCATATCTATCCATATTCATGCGTTTCACTGATCCTGCAGTTCAAATATCAGACGCAGTTGGTGAGGGGTTCGTATCATCATCAGCGTCAGCAGCAGAAGCAGGAACAACTGGTCTCACTACTGTGCCTGTCCAAGAAGGCTCCACTCTTGCTGGATGGTTGGTGACAATATCGTCTTGTTTGTCTGTCTGTCTGTCTGTCTGTCTGTCTGTCTGTCTGTCTGTCTGTCTGTCTGTCTGTTTGTATCTCTGTCTGTCTGTCTGTCTGCCTGTCTATGTATAATTAGTCACATGCTCAATCTGCGGACAGAACTGTTTCGTCCTTTGTGGACTCATCAGCGCAGCAAAGACAAAATGAGCCTGGTAGAAATGATAGAAATGAAAAACAAAGTGTCTGAAGTCCTTGCTGCAAATAGTGCTCAATACTCTAACAAGGGCAGAGCGTACTACACAAGGCAGAACAACAGAGACCAAAAAGCTTTCTCGTTACTCCGAGTTTCGTGTTTCAAAAAACGGCTGATGAGTGTTTTTGAACATGAAACTCGGAGTAACGAGAAAGCTTTAGAAATGAAAATAAAATTTCCAAAGCCAGATTTAAACCAGGCCTGAACGTACCTTGCCAGAGTGCTCAAACTGGCAAGTCAGTGAGCGAGTTACACGTATATCTCTTTCCCCTGGTTTATCAGCCTAATCTCCATGTCAGTGCTTCTATGATGAAATTTAAGTTCCAGAAGAGGACCAAGCCGCATAAAATTTCTCCTTCCGTCACTTTCTGTTGCCAATTGGACTGTTTTCATGTGATCAACATGTACATACTGCAGTGATATCAACTTCTCGCTTGCGCCTGCACACAGACTGGATGAGGTCTACGAGCAGCTGGAAGGTATGCTGGAGCTGGGCGAGCAGCGCAGACTGGCCAACATCATCCTGGAAACGGTGGGATATCCGTCTGGCGAGACTGCGGCACGCAACGAGGCCACGTCCTACCGCTGCTCTTTCTTCAGAGCCGTGATGATGCTGTGGACGCGGAAAGCCGAGAACGCCGACGGACATGCTTTCCTGGACGCCATGCGCAAGGTGTCCGTGAAGAAATCCCGACTCTGCCAACGCTATCTGATGCTGGGGTATGTGCACGGAAACGAAGCTCCTTGCCAATGAAGCGTTGTATTGGAATTGTTGCATGTGTGCGTGTGTATGTGTGTCATTTTGTGTGTGTGCGTGTGTATGTGTGTCATTTTGTGTGTGTGTGTGTGTGTGTGTGTGTGTGTGTATGTGTGTGTGTGTGTGTGTGTGTGTGTGTGTGTATGCGTGTGCCAGCTAGTTCGGTTGGTAGGTACACTTATGCCTGATTGTGTTGGGTCTGTTGCCGACAGGCTCGGCTGCTTGAAGGTGTAATGTTGTACCTGCCACCTTTGTTGGTTCCAGGGTTCGTATACTTTCTATTTGAAGTATACATACCTGTTAAACATGGACTGCTTCTGGCTAGATTAACTCTTGTGTAATCAATGGTGCTAGTGAAGCTTTTATCAGATCCACTCTGATTTAGCCACTCGCACTAGTAGCAAATATTAGAGAGGTTCTGCAAAACGAAAATGTGTACGAACTTTCGCTCTACGTCACGAAGTGAGAAACTTCGCACGAACTTTCGCAACTTTGGACGCGAAACTTGCAGGGAACGTGAAATGAACTTTCGTAGGAAGTTTCGTGAGATTGGGTCATGGCGTACGTGCATTTGGCGCATACAAACTACGAAAATGTGCAGAACACAAAGTTCGTGCAAAAATTCGTACACATTTTCGCAAGGCCTGTCGCGAAACTTCGTTCGAATTTTCGTTATGCAGAACCTCTCTATTACCTTCACTGGGGGCAGGGGTAACCGCAGTTGGATCCCGGGGCGGATACCTGATGCCGTAAATCCTTTTTCTGCACCTTGTCCTCACCCACTTACTGAGGTGTGGAGAGCCCATAAGTGGGATCATTTTCAAGTCCACCCAGAGTTTTGGGGATTTCAGGGGGTGTCGGCCGTTGGGCGGTTCAATAACCAATTGAGTCATCTTTCCAAGATTCCTTTTGAGTCTCTCTCCCCTCTCCCGGGGGGACTCACGTGACCAGTATTTGGTAGTGAGCAACAAGTACAGTACAGTACAGTGTGTGTGTGTGTTTGTGTGTATGAATGTGTACACATGAGTGTATGTGTGTGTGTGTGTGTATCCGTGTGAGTTGCACGGTCCATGTGTGTCTATACACGTGTGTGTGTGTGTGTGTGTGTGTGTGTGTGTGTGTTTGTATGTGTGTGTGTGTGTGTGTGTGTGTGTGTGTGTGTGTGTATGTGTGTGTTTTGCCAGTAGATCACAGGCTTTGTACTTCTCCCACCGGTCAATTAATAATTATCTAGCTTTATAGTGCCAGCGGCATACCAGCAAACCAAAAATATAATTCATCCCAGCACTCACATTGCAGCTCAGCACAGCTATACAAACACCAAAGTCACTTGTCCCATTTGCCCAAAAATTGCCGGATTAATTTTTATAAATCATACATTCTTCCCCTCTTCACGTACGGCTTCCCTGCCTGGTCCACCATTAACAAAACCCACATAGGTAAATTAGAAGTTCTCCATCGCCGTATACTGCGAATCATATTCCGTACTGATCGTTATACCTCAAATCTAGACTTGTATGCTGCTGCATCCACTACCACTCTGCAACATTACCTTGATGCTTCCAAGTGCACCCTGGCGCATTCAATTTTCCTTGACCAGCACCCTGCTCATTTACAGTCCCTTAATTGGTTCAATTCAGGTGGCACCACCCGAAGCTGCGTTCGTCTCCCCCTAGCTAGGTCTACCCTATTCGTAAATTCCCCTTTCTTTTCCTCCTACTCCACGTGGCTCCAACTGCCTCCCAGTGTTAGACAAGCTCCAGATATGCCCAAATTCCGTACCCTCGTCAGACAGCACTTCAGTATCTCCCAGTAAACAAAGTCACAGTCACCACTTCCGCTGCATAGCTCGCTGAGCATCCCATTGCTTTGTAAGTTGCTAATCCCTTCCCACTTTGTGTACGTGCTCTTAATTTTCTTTTTTTTTCTCTTCTTCCGTGGTTGGTCTCACCCTCTCCTCAATTCAATTGGCTGTCTTGACATGCCACGAGGTGCAGAAATAAATAAATAATAAAATAAATAAAGTCAGAAGAGTTGGTGGACAAGCCGTTGATTATCCACTCTCATTGTAATATCAAAAAAGTATGCTTTCTAGACCAAAGAGTGGTATATTTGATAAATAAAGATACACAGTTGTCTGATGATTGGTTCAGCCATGAAACTCTGAGTCACAACGGAATTAATTTGCCAAGGTTTTCATTGTGTGCCTTTGTGATAAATAAAGATAGAAATATTTACGATACTTCTCCAGACGAGAAGTATCGTGCATATTTCTATCTTTATTAATCAAATATACCACTCTTTGGTCTAGAAAGAATACTTTCTTATACAGCTATACAAAGGTACATTAAATGACAACCACCCGTCCAGGGCATACCTATGACACACACGCTGCCATCAGTAATCATCTGAGTGGCGCAGGTAGGATCGTTTGTGACAGGCTGGCCTCTGCATAGGGAGAATGGTGTGGAAAGAAGTGCGGAACACCCTCTCTACTCCGGATGCCCTTGGCCACGCTAGCAACAAACATCCATGCTCTCCAACCTCATGTACTGCTGCATTCACACTGAGTGTGGCATCGGAATGTTTTGTGACTGTGGTGAGTGTCCCCACACACCCTTGCTCATGTCCCCCTAGCATCCAGTTTACTAGTACACCATTGGTCTGGTCTTGTCAGAGTATAATTATAGAGGGGAGAAAGAAAGGGAGAGGGAGAGAGAGAGAGAGAAAAGGTGGGGGAGGGGGTTACAGATCATAGCCCTTAATCACTATTCCTATGCTGTTCTCTGTTCGTTTGCTGTCTCCCCTCAGATCATAGACATGGTTGCCAGGAATTGGCCATGTCTCAGTGGCACAGAACTTGAGAAGCTGATGATTCTACGCTTAGCGAAACATGCTTCTCGGCTTATAGTGTTCAGATGTTTATCTATACTTTCCCGGCACACGTCCACGCCTGGAAAGCACCTAGTCTCCCTGCACCCGCCCACAAACACTGGACTTACCATTGTCCTATGTCGTGGCACAGCGGGATCATTGGCGTGAGCAGACATGGTGGATAGCAACAACATGATGTCGCGACGTTGAACAGTGCTTCGTCGACAGGTCTGATCAGGGGAGCGCAGAGTGACTTGTTGCACCTATCACAGTGAAGTCAAGTGAACACTGACAAAGCATTTGACTAGAGGAGGGATGTGTGATGATTTGCTACTGCCGCGTGGACTCTTGCAATTCATAATACAGTACACCTACCGGTACTACTGTCCACACTAGTCTAGCAGGACGTCACTTATTCACCCCAATTCAATGTTTTCCAAAGAATATATTTTTTGAATCTGCTAAAACTAAAGCATCGAAGTCTTGCTGAGTTGAGCTATAGAGCTAGAGAGCTACATGACATTGTACATGTACATGCAAGCCTACATTTATAATACCCTACTTTTCTCTATGAAACTATTTTCTAAACAACTGGGGAGGACCAATATACAGTCGTCCCTCTGTAATCCGGCACTTGTTTATCCAGCACCCTTCCAAACCAGCTCACTTTTTGGCAAAACGGATTTTTTCAGTTCATTTTGTACGCTTTAATCCGGCACTTGAATTCCGCCCCTAGCAGCGATTTTCTGCAACAAATCGCTCAACTGCACATACTTCGGTTTTCTAATCCAGCAGTTGTACACCACATACCGTACCGGAGCACAGTTGGGTCAGTGCATGAACTACTTATCAGGGAGCATTCTACACACGTAACATACACTTGCATGGGAATATCCTATGCACTGCATAGATAGACATGCACTCCACAAAGTACTTGGATTGACACGGAAAATCCCTGCGTTTTGTCGTACGACACAAACATGTATGTTAGTAGGTGGGCCGGGTTGGAGGACAGGATTTGATAATCTGTCCCTGCGGGAATTTGCGGAAAAAACTCTCGAAAACTTGCGCAAGAAATTGCGGCAGAAAGTAACAAAAATTCGACGAAAAGTGCGGAATGATGCAGAACTTGCCAGGAATTCGCGGAATTATTTGCAGAAAATTGAGGATTTGGACCAAATCACGAAATTTGTTGCATCGTACATGTATATCTACTCGGGAGTCGTACTGTGCAAATAACCTACAGAATCCTATCAAAAATTTAATAATAATAATAATAATAGAATCATGGAAAGAACTGCGTGAAAAGTGCATAAAAACGAGAGATATAGTGCAGAAAACAACAAAAAACGCGGAAAATCGCGGGTTTGGACCAAAATCGCGAAATTTGTTGCATCCGTGGAATCGCGATTTCCTGGAGGGACAGGATAATCCAGCACCCTTGTTTATCCAGCAGAAAATGCCGCTGCAAAAGGTGCCGGATTAGAGAGGGACGACTGTAATGATGTTCATCATGCTATCATCAATGGATTGCAAGAAGTTGAAAACTGGGGCTGAACTCGTGAGCCAGTTCAACGTTATTCGCCCGCGGATGTGGCTATATTGTTTAGCTAAGAACAATAGCCACATGCACGAGGAAAATAGCATGAGTTCTAGCCAAACCGTGCATTTGAGCCAATAGCGATTGAATGCATTCCAGCGTCTGCGCAAATACCGTCCAGAGGTGTGAAATGTTTTCTATATTTGCATTATTCAACTCGCATTAGCACGACAAATAACGAATTTGAATCGACGAGAGCCCAACCACTACTATCACTTGCATGACACTTTTATAACATGTTTGTGCTTGTATATCGCAGATCAAAGCGAGAATGTGCATCAGAATGCATGCAAATGCAAGCGACCAATATCTTCAAACAACAAACTCAGCACAGCATGAAAAACATTGCCCAACAGATCAGCACGTATCGAAAGAAACCAAAGAGCATATTGCATCACTCAAAACAAAGTCAAAACTGCATCTCCTTATGATGATTGTACACTGTATTCAGGAACACTCATAATAATCACATCTACAACACGCTGCAATTACACTCAAACTCAAAGAGAAAAAAAGCCAACCTCTATATTGGGTCATCAGGCCATGGCGTATCAGTGAAGAATCAAAGTCAGTTATATATGTGACTTACCATCAACCAGACTGTGACTGGGGATGGGTATCAACGAAGAGACAGGAAGTATCATGACCATACAGTGAACCAGTGTACCACATGATGTACAGTTAGTTAGGTAGCTCAGCCGACCACGACGAGTTTGTGCAAAGCAGACAGTAAACAGTTCGAAACAGAAGAACTGCAAGGGGAAGTCTACGACAAGCACACTGCATCGTTGCTCGGAATGCGAACGTTATATAACAAGACTGAGTAGCAACGAGACTGGCAAGTTTCAGGTATTCTTCATTCTGACGGACTACGTGTTTTGTTGTTACCTACGGAAGAAGGGGAGACAAGACAAGACAACAACACAACAATGGGTGTGCAGGTGCTACACGAGCTGTGCTGCTGACGTCTATGACTGCAATCAGCCAGGCAGACCAAGAACAATAGTGGCGTCGTTACATGTCGGATTGCCAATCCTCGTGTGGCCTTTCCAGGCTGCTCAGCAGATGGGTAAAGGTGCCAGATTCCGCAGCACCAGGAAGCGATGAGCCGGATGTAGCAGATGTCGGAATGCCAGAGGCCAGAATAGCATCTGTGGTCAGGCCGGCTACAGCTATAGGTGATGGGATCAAGTGAGTTGACATGGCTGGTGCTGGGACTAGCATGCTTCTGCTGAAATGCGGGCTGCTAAGAAGCCCTGCTCCGGCTGATCCCACAGTGCCAGCAGTAGCGGCGGCAGACGGTGCAGAAATGCAAGTGGCCATGGTGGAGATGGTCGCGGCGGCAGCGGGAGTCTGTAGCTGACGTGCCAAGGCAGCGTTGAAAGCTGCGGCCGCTGCTTCTGCTGCTGCTGCAGGTGGTCTTGGCATGGCTTGTGCGAATGACAGGCCAGTTACGTTGGATTCCCGCGGGGATTGCGCTACCAATACTGGTCTTGCAGCACCGACTGGAGAGGGCAGCATGGGTGATTGCACAGTCATGCTAGCAGGACGTGCAAGTGCCAACAACGACGCCTGCGCTTGTGACGAGAGCTCGGAGAAGACCTCCGGGGAGAAAACCGAGTCGGGTGATACAAGATCTCCCGAATTGACATTCAGACTGGATCTCAGCGAAGTGTGCAGGTGGCCAAGGGAGGAAGCGTTGGATTCCTTCCTGGGTCGTTTGGCAGCCGGGGGATTAGCATCAGATTGCCTATCAAGCTCTGAGTCTGTGGCGGCGTTGGTGGAGCTCAGGTAGCTTTGGTACACAAGGTCCCCGGGGTTGCCGGGATTCGACTCCAGCAGGCTGCGGAACTCCGATGGCCGCTGCTGCTGTTGCTGTGTGTGAACGGCGTGCAGTTGCTGCTCCGACGGGACTCTGCTCAAGTGGGATATTGTAGCGCGTGGATGAGACTCTGGTAGTGCAAGGTTCTCGCTAGAACCAACTAAAGCCCGGCTCAAGTCGAGAGTGGCGCCGCCGACTTGGGCAGGTGATTCACTCTCATCAGCATTACTGGCCAGGCTACTGCTGCTTTGAGTGCCTGCAGCCAACGCCTGATGATTGGATAGCTCAGTGCTCAGATTATGCCACTGGTCTTGTTTGACGTTTCTGTGCACAGCAAAGACATTCACACACATATACACACACACATGAACATGAAAATGCACACCTCTGTACAGTGACCACCTCTGTACTGGGACCACCTCTCTGCAAGGACCACCTCTGTACGGCGACCACCTCTCTGCAATGACTACCTTTCCACAGACACCACTTTCTGCAACGAACACCATTCCATTGATACCTCCTCTTCTCTCCACGGGGAGCAACTCTCCACAGGGAACACCTTTCTAAAGGGACCACCTCTGTACTGTGACCACCTCTCTACCTCTCTACAGTGCCAAACTCTCTACAGGAACCATGCAGCTCTCTGCAGGGATAGCATGTTTCGATCCAAACTGACGTACAAGAGCAAAGCACATGGTGAGGTCTAACGGAATAGGGGGAGGGAGATATCAACTCACCCCACGACAAAGTTGGTGGCAGTGATGTACATCGGGCGAGAGGTCTTTCCCGATCTGGCCAGATTCGCCACCATCTGCACCCACAGGTTGTTGGAGTTGGGCAGCATGTAGCGCAGGTACATGGTGATGCTGTCCTCATCGCCATCGTTCACCACTGCAAGGACAACACAGTGAGCAGACTTAACAATTATGCCGCGCCGTGCACCAACACGGCCCAAAATTCATGAAAAAAATTATTTAAAAAAACCCCACATGCAAGTACATGTAAATGATAATGATCAGGTGCAAGACTGAGCACAATACACAATATTGTTCCCCACAGCAAGTACAGGATATCGAAAGTGTACAAGAACACATAGTTCAAGTGGACCATGGTGCTCACCCAGATCTTGTGTCACGCAATACCGACAATCACATGCACCCTGTATATCGGCATTCGTTTGACCATCGCAGTGTAAGCCTCACTGACTTTGTCGGGTGAAATACAAGTGTTGAAAGGGCAGCGAATATTCCGGAAAATAAACTAACAGTACATCCTATATTGCACGTTGCGCGTCCCAGTGGAAGTACTAGTACAGGGGCGTCGCACACGGTACGGTCACTACGGTATGGACCGTACCACTTTTTTTGCCCCAGATACCCCATGAATCAACAAAATACACTGATCTGGAATCTAAAATTCCAAAATTATCGGCTCAGCCACCACTCCCCGACGAGTAAATTGTACTTCAGATGGCTGACCGTACCAAACTAAAATACCTTCCGACGCCCCTGTAGTGCAATATCAAACTGCGTGTAGCATGAAGTTTCATTCGCCGAAACGTCGGCAGCGAGCAATGGGTAGGATGCTTTGTCAGTCACTCACTTGGCTCATCAGTGGCGTATTAGTGGCTCACCAATATACCGTGTGCAATGGAAGGATTTGGTTTTCCTGTGCAAACCACGTATCATGAAACTCAGAGCCACGAGAAATATATTGGTCTCTGTTGTTCTGACTCGTATAATGAATTTATGTTAAAGGGGAAGTTTTAAGTGTAAAATCAAAGCCTGTTTGAGCGTGTCCCTGTCACTCGAGTTGAACCTTTTGAACCTTTGAGTTGAACCTTTGTGTGAAAGTTGTAGCCTGCAGGCACAGTGACCAGGTGACAGGGGTACGCATTAGCACGTGACCGCTTATTCAACCATGTTCAATAGTGAATACGGGCCGAACGTGGCATCGCAGCCTTCTCGGACCAAAACCAGTCGACTCAGCGTCCAAAAGACTACAACAAAGGGGCTGATCGCGGTCATCCGTGCTTTTATAAGAACGACAGCACTTTTAGTGAGATTTTGCATACAAATCCCCATCTAGTAGGGCGCAGTCACCCATTATTGGTGCAAATGGCGAGTTCGATTGGGAATAAAAGGTGAAAGGGAGCGTCTCAGCTTCCTCGGACCAAGACCATGCGACTCAGCACCCCTAAGACTCCAATTGGTGCAAATTTGATTTCAGGCTTAACTTCCCCTTTAAGCGCAACGGGTCAATACCCTCGAATCATTTACGATTCACCTACTGACATTTCTCTATTAAGTCCGCATGCATGGTGCTTTCTTTCAAGGACACATTATATGTGTGTGCGTGCGTGTGTGTGTGTGACTAACGTGTTCTGTGTTTCTGTTCCAGTTGCTTGGCATCTTCGGGGTGAATCAGATGGTACAGGCTCTGGCCGATGAGAAACGTCGAAGGGTAGCCGGTGAACACCTCCTGCTTGCTGGAAGACAAAAGGAAAGCGTCACAAACATACAGTAGACTCGTACGCCCAAGAACGCGGTTTCAGAGGGCCAGCCTAGCAAAGTTCTTATTTTTCAGCGCCCCAGGCTACGTTCTTATTTCGCGATCTTCGCGTTCAACGTGACCCGTGACGCTCATGTACAATGCACTTTGCGCTACATGTACCGGTTGTACACTTTACATGCACGTGTAGTATGTAGCGCTGCACTGGGTGATGTTTTCGCGAGGACCCGACAAGAGTTATGTGGTTGCGGACTTGTTTTTCGTGTACTCGGACAAGATACAGAAACGTGCAATACCAAAAAATGTCGCGTTCTTAAAAATCTTGGTGTTCGTTCTTAAATCCAGGCTGGGGCGTTCTTAGATTTCCAGCCTGGACGTTCTTGGGCGCCATGTTCTTGGGCGTACGAATCTACTGTAATTATTACAAGTATAAGCCATGATCGCAGTAAATGGGCCTTAGCTAGGGGAGAAATTTTGGAAATTTACTTTTTATTCGAAAAATGTCTTATGGTATGTCAACTACCATCTGGCAGCGTTTCGCATCGACATCAGCCTTTCAAGTTCCTTGAATTCTCCTTATTGTATAATGCACTCTGATGCGGGTCAAACTTTGTTATGTATGCAGCATCATAGTTGTTGGGGTGTCTGCGAATCCCGCGGTCACTGAGGTAGCCAGTATGTGTTATTCGAAGAGCAGGCTGCAACATTGGCGAGTGCGGCGTTTCGAATGGTGGAGCGACATGACACCATGTTTCAAGAGGTCCTTGGCAAGCGCAGCAAAGTGATTGTCACTAGGGCAGCCATATTCCATGGACAGCCAGTCCACAATCGCTGCGGCAATTGGGGCTTCCTGGACATGCGGCTGGTCCTGCCTCAAGTCATTGTAACTCTTGTCTTCGTCGCTGCCAGACGGGAGGAGCGGACGCTTCTCCACCGCCGGCGCGCATGGATCGCTGTGGCCGTCATCGCCACTATCACTCTCGCTATCTACGTACTCAGGGGGCATCACCGTAGAATGACTCGTCGTCCTCATCCAGGAGAGACGCGTTCTCACTCGGCGTACTGATTCTAACTCAATGCCACGTTCTATACTTGCCAATCTTACTGCCAAGGATTGATTCATCCATCTAACCTGCAGACCTGTTTGCCAGGTCGCACTGAGAAACTCGCCGGCCTGAATCTCGACCGGGCAGGGGCAGTTGGTCCTGGCAGTTGAAAGAAAAATGATAGCATAAGGTGAAACAGCATTGCTGTAGCTGAGTTTCACGCACACATGATCATCAGCCTCACAGCACGGTTGGCTAGTGGTGGCTAATGATCACTCGTGATATTTCCTCTTTCCCTCCAAGTACATGACGCCCTATACCCAGGAGACTCACACGAGCTGCCACAAAAGTGAACAACTCCTAATCACGTAATCCCATATTCCAATCTCAAACAACTGATCCGGTCGAACTAGATAACCATGGTAGTGTTATGCGTACACTGTGGAGTGATAATATGTTGCTAAGCCGATAAGCCGATCGTTACGATATCAGCTAAGCCATCGAGGAAATAATTACCACGATCGTTTCAGTCCTACGTGTGAAAACAAAGTACTGCAGACACATACTCACTTATCGTAGCATTCAACGATGTTGAAATCCAAATTGTGCCGAGTTCGGAACGCCATGCAGTTGGTAAGGGACTCCATGCTCCCAGAGCTACTGGTGACAAC
>NC_088650.1:29675684-29725684 GCF_964019385.1 Sycon ciliatum | reverse complement strand
CTGTACATGCCCGGTTGGGTGACCCTTGCATGCTACACATTCGCGTTTCACCAATTGTGCCTTTTGATCCACGGATGACATTCCCTTTTTTCAGCTTCATCACTTTGGATAGAGCCAATGAAGAGATTGAGATCCTTTTTTTCCGAAAAAAAGCTGTTGTATGAAAGGCCTCCAGGACACGATTCAAAGTGGAAATAACAAAAATCACGATAGAGTACTGTACATTCAACACACGACCGGGTCAACGGGATTCTACGGGATTTCGCACATCAGTACAATGTGCATAAGCCCTATCAATGGAACCGATCAGAAACAGGCTGTCAATGTCACTCTTAGTAACAGGGTATTGATCAGGTTGGCGAAGGTGAAAAAGGGATACGAGCAAAGGACCACCTAACAAAGTATAGTACTGGCCAAAGAAATTCAACCTCATGAATAAAATAGCATTGCCGGGCACTACACAGCCCTAGCACTACACATACTGGTCTGTGCACTCAAACGCAGTGCAACATCATTCATGAGGTTGGATTTCGCTGGCCAGCACGTAAAAAGGACTCACTCTTTCCAAGGAATGCGCCAACCCGCAGGACACTGAAAGCCAGCCGCAGAATGGTGGACTTGTCCAAACTGTCGATGACATGACTTGGCACGGGCAGAAGCTGCGACAGGTTGAAGATCTCGATACTCTCCTGGTCCCGCCGACTTTTGGCCGCCTCACGAGATCGTACGCGACGCCTTCACACATGCGCCCGCCCGCACGCATGCACACACAGGAGAAAACCGGAATCATTTAATTTCATTGTGACGAGCCTATACTGTACAGTAAGACTTGGTTCAAGCGACCACCCCACGGTGCGAGCAAAAGCGGTCGTTAAAGCCAGGTGGTCTTTAGAACCAGGTCCCACAGTGTCTGTGTAGAACTGTGGGTGCGTGGAAAAACGGTCGTGAAGGGCAGGTGGTCGCTAAACCCAGAGGTCGCTTACACCAGGTTATACTGTATCTGAAGACACTACCTACTGTAGAACGGCTAATTTAGCGCCGGTGATATTACACTCTGTAGCTCAACATATTCATCGTGAATTGATCCAGATTCAGAAAACGCTAATATTTTTCCCTATAATACAGTGATGGCAACTGAAATCCGCCCCCCCCCCCCCCCCCCCCGGGCGGCGCGGCGCACCAGCCGGGGGGGGGGGGGGGGGGTCGGATTTCAGTTGCCATCACTGTAGTTGGCCATTCTACAGCATGACGGAATAATAGCGTTTGACATTTCTGCAAGTGGCCGTGCAGCGTATTCCATCGCCTCCACCATGAGGCGTTTAAGCATGCTGAAACGTCGTTATGCGCAGTGGTAGCAGCAGTGCGCCCTGAGCTAAGCCTATGGCATCTTGCACCTGAGGCCATCACGAGCAGCTGGTAAAGTTTGAAACTTTAGATTAGTGGTACCATGTGCTGGGTGTTTGCGAGAAGGTGGATAAGGAGAGATGTGACGCACTACAAAAAAAGAGATCTGATAGGCAACAAGATTCCATATTTAACACCGACAGTAGCAAAACAGAGTGGCAAAATACTGGCAAGGACGGCTCCCGATTTAGAACATCACATTGGAGACAACGCACTGGTTGAGCAAGGATTACCACACACACATGGGTGCACTCACGATTCTTCGACTTCTGGATTCTTCGTCTCCTTTGGCTCATTGGAGCTGCCGTGGAAGGAGCAGAAGTAAGAACAGGAAAATGTGATCGAGCACAGCAGCAAATGCATCATAAAAATACACCGGGATTAGGGGACTACCTGGGGGGGGGGGGGGTACTAATTGACTCTGAGGTTGGATCTTGCCGAACCACCCAAAATAAGGTGGTCCTGGTAATGCATGCCACCAACACGTCGCTGGCGCGCTCCTCACTTCTGCAATAGTCAACGCATTGTGTTGACGTGTTGACTATTGGTAGATTTAGGCACCCAAGAGGAGTTTTGACCACTTTTAGATGTTGGGGTCTGAGTCGCTTGCATTCACAAAATGCTTCACAAGCGTAAGCAGAAAAGATAACTTCCGTCAGTGATCTTCCAAACGACATTGTTGGGAACATTACGATGAGCCCGTAGTAAATTGCATAAGCAATTCAACCAAAATTATTATAATAATGACAGTTTAATAGCAGGTACAATTAGCAGCATTTACACCGTTGTTCGTGTATGCTACTGAATCATGTAACCACCTGCCACTTTCTCGCATACATTAAATTTTAGTAACACACACGAACAACGGTGTAAATAATGACAATCGCGAGTATTTCCAGGAGAACGCTGGCTATCACATGTACGTGCGTGTATACTAGGAAAACTGCCACGCGCCCTGGTGGATTTACTTACGACTTCTGCGCGCCATTGGCACTCGCTGATTCTTCGCTCTGGTTCGACTCCGCTTCCATCTCTGGTTCTTGGTGTTCGATGCTTTGACAGTTCGCGCAACGGGATCAGCTCGACGCCAGCGATTGCCCTGAATTCTCCAGGCGTTTCGTGCTGCGCACAGCCTCCCTCGATGTCACTGGCTTTTCTCGTAAATTCTTTTTGGATTTCGTGGCTGGCGGGCCGCTGAACGATGGATATCCAAGTCACGGCGGATTCTCTATGCCTGGCCGCTATGTGATGACATTTCCTTCACTCTGTTGCCGGCTGCCAAATGATTCGGCGACCATACTCATACGCTATGTAAATTGTAAGCTCCGAGTTGCATGTGACATACCTGTATCTTCTACCACCAACAAGTCCCAACTCCTACACTCCTACTAGCAGTTGCATTTTCCACCTGAAAAGTAAAAGCCAAAGCTAGCTGGCAAATGTTGGCAGCGTTTCTTCTTCTATTTTGTGGAATATTCAGCTCAATCAAAAGACATGCCAGTTACAAGTAAATGCGACCAGGTAGATCTACACACCAATCACCATGATCACCATGATCACCACCTACGCTCCGCTCGACGCTCAGCTCAGCTCAGCTCAGCGTCTGAGCTGACTGGCTGATGTCAGTGATGATCTAGCTACGTGACCATGAACATGATGAATGATGACAACATTTTTGTAGTGTAGATCTACATGTAGCGCGGGGCCGCGCCGCCGCGGGCCCCTCGCACATTTGGGGTGATCTGTACACCATGCATGGGACTGGTAGGTCTACTACAAAGTACAAGTGTGGGTAGACCTGGTAGATCTACATGTACTGTGCATTGTGGTAGACTAGGTAACTAATACTTACTAGGTTAGTACTACTACTACTAGTACTAGTAGATCTACATGACATGTAATACATTGTATTACTATTACTGTTCAAAAAGAGATTAGTTGTGAGATAAGTGTCAATTGTCGTGGCGATGATGACGTTCGATCAGATCAACCATCTCCACGTACTACGTGACGTAGCCAAACTCTTCGAAACTAATCCACCTCTCCCATCGGATGAGGTTGTGGAGTTTCGAGGAGCTTCGTTTTTCTGAAGAGGCCAATAAGGCCACCTCTTCAGAAAAACGAAACTATACTTTTTGATTATTCGAACCTCGAACTGGACATGTCCGATTAATTCTAAGTATTAGTTCCGCGGATTTCACTTACATGTACATAGAAAATGTGTGGGATTTGTGCTGATAATTTGAAGTTAGCAAAGTGTAATTCGAAGTTCACTGTACACTGTACTGGTCAGTTCAGTTTGCATGAGCAGGCTAGGCTGTGCTGGTCAGTTCAGTATCCGTGAAATCTGTGTCTAAGGTCTATACTATAGCGCAACTCTGCGTGACCATGGTTACCATGGGAGCATTTTGACATACATGTACATGTTGTGTTGTGGGTTCATGTTTGGATAATTAGAATGTCCGGATAATTAGAAGTTTTTTGCTGGCATTTGGAGGTTCGAATTATCAGGATTCCACCTGTACTAGTACTTAGTAGATCTACATGTACTGTAGTATGTACTGTAGTAGTAGAGCTAGGCTATACTAAGCAAGGGTAAGGCCTAAGGGGTCGTCTTCATCAACTGTTCGAACAAATTTTGATGACGTCCGATCAGATCGACCATCTCCACGTACATGTACATGACTATACATGTACATGTAGATCTACTACGTGACCATGGTGACGTACATGTAGCTATTCCAAACTCTTCAGAACTAAAACTAATCCACCTCTCCCATCGGATGAGGTTGTGGAGTTTCGAGGAGTTTTGTTTTTCTGAAGAGGCCAATAAGGCCAGCTCTTCAGAAAAACGAAACTCCTCGAAAAGTCAAAGAGTGACAATTCGAACGCGCCCGAGGTACATGTACAGAGAAACCTGTCCAAGACGACCGCTCAAGGGATCTTCAAAATGTAGTCTCTGTTACCAGGTGGTCTCCTTATCCAGGGTCAATTGACTGGAAATAGCATCCCTTGGTCCGGGTTCTAGTGGTCTTCTAGGACAGGTGGTCTTCTAGGACAGGTGGTCTTCTAGGACAGGTGGTCACCTTGACAGGTTTTACTGTACATATGTGACCATGATGACTGTGTTGCTGTTACTCCCAGTTTGAAGGGCCTTCCCTAACCCTTTTATTGTCCACGCTTCCGCTATAGTGCTCCTGAAACCGCCCCCACACTGGCCGCTTGGTGTTTCCAACGTACACTAACAGCTCTTGACAAAGTGTGCACAGCATGCTGTAGACAACATGCTTCACCACACATTGACGATCAGACATACCCGCATCATGCTCTACACACATGTACCATTGCATTGGTGCACCACGACCACGCTTCGAAGCTAAAAGTCCCCACCAATTATTGGACTTTGCAGTGAAGCCAACAGCAAGAAAGAAAGAGAAAGTATGAACGACACCATTTTGGTTGGCGTCGCCATGGAAATCAGTGCTTTGCCACAAAGCGCTCATTCTCGTATTCGTCCCGAATGCGACTCACGACGGCAGAAATGACTGTGAGCATGTGTGTGTGAGAGTGGGAGAACGAAATGAAAAGAAAAGAAGAGTCTTGTAAAAAAAAGTCAAATTTAAGAAGAGCAGTACTAGACTACATCAGTGTGACAAAAAAACAATTTCATGCAAGGAAGTAATCGTGCAGAAAATAATGACGGAAGGCTGCGAAGAGAAAACCTGATACAAGAGTGTGGGGGGGGGGGGGGGAGAGGAGGTGCATGTAAAACGCGTGTGCAGGCACTGGAAAGGATAGTTGACTCAGCTAGGGGTCAACCCAGTATCAAACATTGCATACTCTACCACATACAACAGACATGCATGAAAAAATCGAGGTGTAAAAACACAAGGCTGTACACAGTACAACAGACATGCATGAGAAAATCGAGGTGTAATATACACAAGGCTGTATACAGTACAACAGACATGCATGAAAAAATCGAGGTGTAATATACACAAGGCTGTATACAGTACAACAGACATGCATGAGAAAGTCGAGGTGTAATATACACAAGGCAGTTGGGCAAGCATGGAGTGCCGGTTTCATTGCCAGTCCTTGCCTAAGCCTCTGGAGGATATCCAGCAGGGTGGCCGCAAGAGGGTGTTCCGCGGCTCATTTGCGAAAGCGTCATTTCTCGACGTGATGGGGCAGATGCAGACGCCGGCGTCGATGGCGGAATGACAGAAGGCAGAGGAGCATGCAGGCTGGATCCAAGCCCATGTGACAGATCTGTGAAGGGGCCAGACTCGGCAGCATCAGAAAGCGATGAGTTGGGTGTAGCCGATGTCGGAATGCCAGGGGCCAGAATAGCATCCGTGGCCAGGCCGGCTATGGCTATAGGTGATGGGAGCAAGTGAGTTGGCAGTGCTGGTGCTTGGACCAGCATGCTTCTGCTGAAATGCGTGCTGCCAGGAAGCCCTACTCCGGCTGATCCCACACTGGCAGCAGTAGCGGTGGCAGACGGTGTAGAAATGCAAGTGGCTATGGTGGAGATGGTCGCGGCGGCTGCGGGGGTCTGTAGCTGATGCGCCAAGGCAGCGTTGAAAGCTGCGGCCGCTGCTTCTGCTGCTTCAGATGATCTCGGCATGGCTTGTGCGAACGACAGGCCAGTTACGTTGGATTTCCGTGGGGATTGTGATACAAATACTGGACTTGTACTGACTGGAGAGCGCATCATGGTTGATTGCACAGTCATGCTAGCAGGACGTGCAAGCGCCAACGAAGACACCTGTGCTTGTGACGAGAGCTTGGGGAAGACATCCGGGGTGGAAACCGAGTCTGGTGATACAAGATCTCCCGATTTGACATTCAAACTGGATCTCCGGAAAGTGGCGGAGGTGGTGGCAGCCAGTGCAGATCTGCCGGCGGAGGCCAGGGTGGAGATAGACGTGGCGCCTGCTGGAGTCTGCAGATGACGTCCTGCAAAGGCAGAGTCCGTGGCGGAGATAGACGCTGCAGCTGCGGGAGTCAGCAGAGGATCTCGTGCCCAGGCAGAGTCTGTGGTGGAGATGGCGGCTGCGGGAGGCTGTGGTCGATGTCCTTCCGAGGCAGCGGTTGCCGATGCCGCTGCTTCTGCTGCTGGTGGTTTCGGCATGGCTTGTTTGACCGGCAGGCCAGGTGATTGAGGCGCCACTACTGGTGTCGCACTGGCTCTAAAGGGAACCATCACAGGCTGTGCAGATATGCTAACATAGGGTGCAAAACATATACACACACATACACACACCAAACATGCACACACACACACACACACACACACACACACACACACACACACACACACACACACACACACACACACACACATGAATTACTACTACTACTATGTACAACTGCCACAAAATGCCCACGTCGCTCCCAGAAGTGGGAGACAACAGCGAGAAAGGAAAAGAAACAAGGAGAGTACTTGAGGTGAAAGGGGACCGTTCTATTGAGGTGAAAGGGGACCGTTCTATTGAGGTGAAAGGGGACCGTTCTAGTGAGGTGAAAGGGGACCATTCTAGTGAGGTGAAAGGGGACCATTCTATTGAGGTGAAAGGGGACCGTTCTATTGACGTAAAAGGGGACCGTTCTATTGAGGTGAAAGTGCCACACGGTGTCGAAGGCCCTGGAGAGGTCGAAGAAACAGATGCAGGAGACCTGCCGCTGGTCTTTTAGGGAGCAGAGGTCTTGAATTATGCGGGACAATTGCAGGGATGTGTTGTCCTTACGACGGAAGCCAGATTGTGCGGGGTGAAGAAGAGGGGAGATATGGTCATACAAGCGGTCGTACACTATTCTCTCTAGCAGTTTGGAGACACAGGACAGGAGGGAGATTGGTCGGTAATTAGACGGGTTGTTCTTGTCGCCTTTATTTTTGTACACTGGAATGACAGTGGATGATTTCCATCGTGACGGGAATGTGCCGGAGGAGAGGGAAAGGTTAAACAGAATGGAGAGTGGGCGGGCAATTGAGTAGCTCAGTTTCCTGAGGATCTCATTGGTGATCCTATCAGCTCCGGGGGATTTGTTTAGAGGCAGTCTTGCAATATTCTTGTGAACAGTAGATGAGGTGATGATCAGGGAGTGCAATCTAGTTGCTGGTGGAGGTAGGGAGGAAATAATGGGAATAGGAGCATCGGGGTCAACCTGTAAGCCATCACCGACGAAGTGGCGGTTCAATAAGTTACCAATGGATGCCGGAGAGGTGCTTGTTCGACCATTGGAGCCCACCATCTTCGAAGGTACATGTATAACCCGGGCACTGGTAGGATTTCGCAGTTGACGGATGAGCACAGGGGGGGGGGGGGGAGGCGAGGGTTTGTGGGAGATATCGTGGCACGGAGGTTGCGGATGTAGCAGCGATGGCAGGATCTGGAAAGGCATTTTACATAGTTACGTTGGTGTTTGTATTTGTTGAAATTTGTAGGGGATGGGTATTTCCGGTAGATGCTGTAGAGATCACTCTTGACTCTATTCAATAATAGCTGCTTTCAGTGATGCAGTCATCCAGGGGCAGGGTTTGTGGCGTGATTTCCGACGAGGAGGTGAGGATCTTCCTATATATAGGTCCAAGGCACCTTCAAGGATGTCAGTGAATGCCGAGACAGCCGTGTCGATGCAGTGGGAGGCAAAGACCTGAGACCAGGGTACATCTGCGAGAAAAACATTCATGGCATTCCACATGTTATCCGTGGCACGCAGGACACTGTATCTTTGTGTAGATGGTGGGCTACGACAGGTGCTGGCTGCTGTGGGGGAAGACTTTGAGGAGGAGAACTCAGCTAGCAGGACGGCATGGTCTGATGCGCCAAGAGCAGCCAGTTTTTGAATGTGGTTGAGTTGGTTAGGGATGTTGCTCGCGATAAGGTCTAGCCCTTATCCGGCCGTCAAAGTGGACAAATTCTCAGTCCAAGCGAGACGCCGCGACTCATTTTGTTGATAACTTTACTTTCCCTTGGGTGATATTGGCAAACTTGGGCTTTTTGGAAAGCTTGAGCCATGAGGAATTCTCTAGAAACAGTTTCTAGCCTTTATTTGTAAGAGGAACAAAAATCCATCTCCAATTCCATTTTTTGAAGAGAAGTACGGCTCATCGACATGTGGACCATTTGTAGTCTTAATTTTGTACTTTCATGCTGACACATTTTGAATATACCATCAGGGAAGCATCCAGGCATAGTTTTAGGAGGGCAATATAATCATTGCCAAAGTTAAACCATTTGAAAACTTGTTTCGTATGTGGTGTGAAAACAGACCTCACTCAGAGACCTATAACTTCTCTTTGAAAGATGCTAACACGCTCCGGTCTTTTGCAAATGAATGGTGGGTCTTTCCAGCTTCTTTTGAGACCAAAATGGTGCAGATTCAATCAAAACTAAGTGAGTTACAGCTTGTTAATGTCATCGACGGATAGTCGTCGTTTTTTGACTGGCCGGTCGGATAAGGGTAGACAGCTGCCAAGTCCATTCGAGCGGAGGTGGGTGGGAAAGGTTACCGATTGGGTCAAATTATAGCATGAGAAGAGGTTGTCAAGACTCAGACCCTGTGCATCCGTTTCGTCAGTTGAGCACCAGCCGGAATACCTACAGTTGAAGTCGCCTGATACCACAAGGGCTTCGGGCTTCCTTTGAGTTGATTGCAGGGCTATTTGGAAGCGGTCGAGAAAAGTCGAGAAGTCATCCGTCGACGGGGAAGGAACACGGTAGATACAGGCTACTGTTAGGTGGGGTGTTGGCAGGTCAGAAGGTGAGACAAGCTTATGTTCAGCGAGTGTAAGCCGAAGTGCTAGCGCTTCCAAGCCCGGTTGCTGAAAATCCGGTAGCTGATCAATGGAAGCACACAGACCTTCACGAGCTAAGATTAGAACTCCTCCGTATAACGGGCTGTACCTGCCAAGTATGGGGTAACTTGCCCCACAAAAAGGTGACGGCCATCTTGGATGCATACCTCCCATGCATTGGTATTTTAAATAAGCGTTGAGGCAAAAAATGATTTTAAAATCTGCGATCAACAGAACGAGCTGAACTGTCATTTCACTATGTTAGACTGCTTGTTTTGATTCAAACTGATGTACAATGATACAGCGCAAGGGTGGGGTTCAAGGGTGAAGTACTTAGACAGGGGTGAGGTACGACGGGGTAGGGGAGGCAGATATCAACTCACCTTACGATATAATTGTTTACATTGATGTACATCCGGGGAGAGGTCCTCTCTAGATTCGCCACCATCTCCACCAACACACTGCTGTTGTTCGGTCGTAAGTAGCGCAATTGCATTGTGATGCTGTCTTCGTTACCATGTACCACTGCAAGGACAAAATGTTGAGCAGATAATTATTATCATTTTGTGCATCAACACAGCCCAAAATTCAGAAAAATTAATTTAAAAAAAAAACAGCACAAAATAGTGGTTGCTACTTGCCACTTGGGCGATGACTTGTTATATTAGGAATGGGTTTGCTCCCCACACTGGAGCTCGCGCTATTCCGCCGACTTGACTTGATACTTGACTGACTCACGACTGCCATCCAGAGCACACAAGAAGTCCATCGAATCTTCGACTCGGAATACCTGCAAGAAAGCACCACTACCTGCTCAACGCACAGTGTTTCCGGGAATTCACCCCTCATCAGTTGAGCTTGAGTAGGCTGGGAAAGATTTTGCCTGAAGAGCACCACTTATATAGAGCTCTCCAGGCACAAACGTCACCCGGGATACAAACTAGGGAGGTTCCGGAGTACGATTTTTCGTGCCAAAATCCGTAGAGGCGCTACCGATTTTTTATACATGTACGTCGTTTTCGAGCAGTGAAATGTTCCGGAGTACGGAACTTATGTGTTTGCCGTCATTGCCTAGGTTACGGTCCCAAACACGTCAAATTCCCGTGCTATGCCTTTTTATTTTGAAAATTTGTACCGGAATCAAAACTTCCCGCGGAAAATCCATGTTTCTCGTACCAAATTTGTACGCGAAAAATCTTTCTGCACCTGATGACGCAAAATCTCCATACGAAACATGGTTCGTGTGAAAGCCAGTCCAAAATCGTATGGAGCACGCCTGGAAAAAATCCGTAGCGCCCACACGGATTTTGGCACGGAAAATCGTACCCCGGAACCTCTCTACTTACGGAGACGCTCCGTTTCCAGTGCGACAAACACCTGATGAACATCACATAGCAGGGGGGGGGGGGGGTGGGGGTGCTAATTGAGGTTGGATCTTGCCCGACCAACTGGAATGAGACTGCTACGGGCCTGGATGATATCAGGGAAGTTTCGCTCTACGGAATTACGTATGAAAAAAACGTAGGAACTGCACATAATTTTCATGCGTAAAAATCAGCGCTGTTGGGTTTCGCTCTACGTGATTTCTCCACGACTACGAAACATGCCTGGTTGCTTTGGAGACGCGTTGCCTGCATGCGCCCACCGCATGCACCATGAACCGAAACCGCGTTTTCCATGATATTTTGCACGTGGTGTACAGTGTGTATACCTTGTGTGTTTCGCGCGGCTTGAACGTTGCCATGGATAAATCCGGAAAATGCGAAAACTATTTCAAAAAGTCCTACAGAGGACCCAACGTAGGAAAGAGCTTTCCTACGGGAATTCGTAGAGAGATTTACATATGAGCCGTCAGATGCGAAAACCGACCTTATGGGAAACACTGCACAGTGCAGAAAAATGCACTTGAAAGTTGGCGAGTTTACGCTCTGGTGCGCCTGGACAACCAAGCTACAAACCTTCGTATTTCAGTCAAATATCGGTCTTTCGGGACAATCCAAGTATGTAAATCGAAGAGAAAACTCCAAGGAATCCAATGCAGCAAGCGCGATCGCGGGCTGCGTTCCCCAGCTGCGAAGCCTGAAAGATACGTCACAGCACTTTGCATTTCTACGTGCAAATCAAACGATCCAGACCCGGGGTTTCCCCCTTTTCAAGCGACCTACGATCTCGGCAACAGGCTCAGACGTCTTGGAAGCTCTCAGTGCATCTTCTCGAAAAAAATCGGGCGTCCTGGGATAATGGAGATGGAAATGGCGAGCAATTTTCGTGTGACGGCGCAAGTCCAGCGCTGAAGCGATGCCTGCAGCTTGTTGCGCTGGTTCTGTGCTTTATTTGCTATCGGATTTGGGCCCAACGGGTTGCTCGTCGCCAGAGCTTTCCAGAAAGCCCACGTTTGTGGAAATCGGTCAAAGGAAACAGGAAATATTCTACAAAGTAGGTGAAACAATTGTTGGTATTTCACCCAAAATTGAGATGCAATTTGAAACGGTCTCCTATTGTAGAGGCTATAACTTTACTTCCCTTGGTCCAGATCAACTCTAATTTTTTGCATACGACTCTTGATGCTCCTGGCTTTCAGATAGTATCACTAACACAAATATGAATTTTTTCCCATAAGGTCTGTTTTCGCATCTGACGGCTCATATGAAAGTTGCCCTCGTTCCCTGGCGCGTGCGACATACGGATTTCATACGTACATGTAATTACGTAGAGCGAAACTTCCCTATTGTTCCCCACGGTAAGAACACGATATCGGACGGACACAAAAACGCATTGTTCAAGAGGACCATGGTGCTTAGGAACATCTGATAGTACAGCATTTTCCGGAGTACAAGCAGCACTGGAATATGAGACGCACCCAGATCTTTTGTCACAAAATACAGACATCTACTCTGTACATCAATGATACAGTAAAACCTGGTTTAAGCGAACACCCCTTAAGGGGGCAGCCTACCCATAAATTTCATAATTATGGCATTCAATTGCCCGTAACTTTGGTGTTTCTCAATGGATTTGAGTGAAATTTTGACCACACACTCCTGCCACTATGCTGGCCCTCAGGACATGATTTACAAGTTCTTGCGCCTCACTGACAGGCTTTCCAGGCCGGAAAAACTCAAATTTCCGGCATAGTGCCACGGTGTGCGAGCCACCCAGGAGCCAAACAAATGCATTTACAATTTTTTCACATTTTCGTGCTCATTCTGTTCGTGCGCGGGACTCAAACCTAGAACAAGTCCAGAAGCAGCCATGGGTGATGGGGTAGGGCCCCTCAACGAGGCCCTGGAATTTGTCACAACGGAACGAGTGGGCGTTCTCTCACACACTCCCACAGACCCAAGTCAATTTTTGAATTTTTTTAGGTTTAGCACGTGCTACGAGGTCGTACCTTTGATACAACATCCAGTGCTGGGACCTCCACAGCAAGCCATTTCCACAGCGCTGCACACCAAATCCAGGATACCCTCAGAAACCGGCAAAGACTATCACTCACGTTTCACTACTGCCTAGTACTGAATCCTACCTGACTTCTTGACACGACTCAAACTTGCCAAAGTCACTAAACCAACGTCAACTACAATAATCAAGCCACATATCTGCAACGTCACGAGAGTGCTGGCAAAAGTCCTGCTGCACGGCGCCGTGCAGCCCAATACGTGGCTCAAAAACCTGATTTTTTGGACTTGGAGCAAAATTCTGCACACTTTCACGTGTTTCCATCATACGACAAGTTGCGCACGGTCTGCTCACATTCAAATACAGTGCTGCCAACAAATGACAGCGTGCAACAAAAAAATCTTTCCTTGCAAGGGCACATTTTCGGCCATAACTCTTGAACGGCCGGTCAGATCGGGACACAATTTTCAGAGAATTTGCAGCTATTCATGCTCTTTCAACTGACGTAGCACTCAATATGAATTTACAAATTCGATTTTTCAGCGAATTTTTGGGTAGTCTGCCACCTTAAAGCCAGGTGGTCTTTAGAACCAGGTCCCACAGTGTCCGTGTAGAACTGTCGTTAAAGCCAGGTGGTCTTTAGAACCAGGTCCCACAGTGTCCGTGTAGAACTGTCGGTGCATGGAAAAACGGTCGTTAAGAGCAGGTGGTCGCTAAACCCAGAGGTCGCTTACACAAGGTTTTACTGTGTATAGTTTTAGGCACACTGAATTTGTTGGGGTGAATAATGTGGGTTTAATAGAAATTCCGCTAACGGTACATCCTACACGGCTGTTAACTGCACTTGGATCGCGGCAACTTACTTAGTTCTCTGCACGTGAACCGGTACCATGCTAACCTAATGCATGCTCATGCGTAACCAGTCAGCTGGCCTGCTCGCCCACGCATTTGACAGGTAACAATTCCATCAATTTTGAGATATCGCTTCGTTCTAAGTCTCAAAACAGTCCTAAAGTCACCAAACCACGCTGGTAATCTATGGTTATTCAATGTTAACATCTTCAGGAAGACTTCAGCCGTTTCCCAAGAGTTTGGGCATCGTTGCCGTTATTTTCAACGATGTTCTTCCTCCTGTCTGGAGCTGCAATCGCATCCTGGAATTATTTGGAAGGTATTTCGTGCTGGCTGTGGGGGGTCCTACAGGCATAACCTGACATCGTTATAGAATAACTGGTAACTTTAGCCCTTCAAGGAGGTAGAGCAATGTCATTTTTTGTGGCGGTCGTAAACTTTTCGTGGAGGTCGTGGCTGTATTCGTGGACTTTGGAGCCTTTCATTCTGCCTGATACTAGTCGCCACTGTATTGGAATCGTTGTTTTGGCATATGTGGCTGTCTTATTTGGTAGATCTGCTGTTTTCAGTCCCTTGGGACACTTTGTCTAGCCTATTTGTCCTTCGTTCATGCCATCTACATGTGTCAGTTTTGTGGGGTAGCTCGTATTTCTCGAGTAACCACCTAATTCTTGATTTGAGTCACGACTTCAATTGTATTTGCTCAGCGAGCCCTCGTTCACGCAGTTGTTCGAATCGTAATAGTCAATATCTGTTTGCTGGACGGACTAGCGCCGTAGTAGCGGCTAGGATAGGGATGACCCAATGGTCCAAGTAACTCTGTGTGTACACGATTATATTATTGTTTCATCATCGTGAAGTGAGCGTTGTGGAATTGCAGTCGTTTGCTTTTGGCACTGAGGACCTGAGGAGAGTTGATTGTTACTTCTACTCAGCAATGAAGCGATTATCAGCTCTCTTTGTTCTGAATTATTGAGAGGACATGCCGGCATCGCAATCAAGTAAAGATTAGGCAAACCTCGCCAACCTCCAGCAAGAGTCAAAGATATTTTCTCCAAATGCAAAGACGATCTTTGTGTGTTTGCGACTTGCATTTTGCGTACATACATGAGCAAGTCACGGACCACGGCACGTGCGTGGTTACCATGCCATCTCGAACCAATGCCATCTGTTAGTTGCCGCTTCTTGACAGCCGTGCCTATATTGCACGTTATTCCAGTGGAAATATAATACCAAACCGCATCTAGTCTGATGTTTCATGAAACTAAAAGTCATCAGGAAGCAATGCGTACGATGCTTTGTCACTGACTGACTAGTTCATCATGTGCAATGGAAGCAGGTGGTCAGTTGGTTATCCGTTGCAAATCACGCATAATAATTGGGATTTATATTCAGCGCAAGGGGGCATTACCCTTGAATCATTTGCGATTCACCTACGACTACGTACATTTTGTCTGTCAAGTCTACATGCATAGTGTCTGTCAAGTCTACGTGCATAGTGCTTTCTTTCAAGACACATTACATGCGTGTGTGCAGGCGTGTGACTTACATGCATGGTGCTTCTCTCGCAGTTTCTCGGCATCTAAGGGATGAATCAGCGCGTACAGGCTCTTACCAATGAGATCCTTCTGGCCAGTGAACACTGCTTGGTCGCTGGATGACAGAAGAAAAGAGTTACAACGGTAAGAGTTCTTTGTTTTAAAGCCTCAAGCGAAGGTCCCTGGTTTGAGGCCTGGTGATGCGGAAAGTCAACTTTTTCTTCAAATTTTTCCATTCTCCATTCCCTCAACTAGTAGTGCCTCGTCATCTGGATATTTTTTAAAGTCTTGATGCACACTCACTAGGCATATGCGGATAATGCTGGCAGAAAAAAATGGCAGAATTCGGTACTTTTTCTGGTAAGTTTCATGCATGTTTGGTATGTGGATAAAGAAAAGGAGCAGAATTCGAGGAATTGCCCGCCATAAGGTTTGTATGGTTCTGCCAATTTCACTGACTTTCGAGCAGAATCTGCCACCTTTTCGAG
The DNA here is from genome assembly GCF_964019385.1 of Sycon ciliatum. Lineage (NCBI taxonomy): Eukaryota > Metazoa > Porifera > Calcarea > Leucosolenida > Sycettidae > Sycon > Sycon ciliatum. Next base: position 29,710,199 of record NC_088650.1, on the reverse strand, counting down.
CATTATCCGCACACCCCTAACACTCACAAACTTTTACCTTAGCTGTTAAGTATCATCATACTATGGTAGGAAGCCTTGGCAAGTTGGCATCGGTCCTGCTCAGGTACATTGGTGCATATTCACATTATTATGATGCGGTAATTGTTTCTTATGGCCTTACAGCAAGCAGTGCAATTGCTCCCAAACGGGTCGGCGGCTTGCGTGGCCTTTAAATCCGTATTTGGCCCGCACTACCTCTGCTGGTCTGAACCCTGCATGCTACCACATGCATATGCAGCAAAATCAAACACCTAATACCCGATGTGTACACTACGATTGTTTGTTTGCTGAAAACGAAGTACTGCAAACCCATACTCACTTCTCATGGCATTTAACGATCTCGAAAGCCAAATTGTATCGAGCTCGGAAATTCATTCCGCTTGGACGGGACTCCATGCTCACAGAGCCAATGGTAACATCGGGCTTGCAGAGGATCACCATTGAGTGCAGTGATAGTGGCTCGGTCAATTTCAGGTCCATGGCTGGTGGTCTATACTGGCCGTGGCATCTTACTGGCTGTGGTAGGGGAGTGTGAAGGTCAGTAAAAAAAAGAAAGAAAAAAAGAAGTAATTTATCGTGTCCGTTCCCGAAGGGAACTCACGACGGCCGCTAACACCCGATAAATCCTCGGCACTTATATTATGCCAGTGGTTGTGAGACTTATCCACTCACCCCCACCGTTAGGCGCTGCATCTGCCGCTAGGGTTGACCGGGTGAAGGTCAGTATGCATGCACAAACACATGCATACACATACACACACATAATTATTATACACTCAAACACACCACACCCACACGCGCACGCACGCACGCACACACACACACACACACACACACACACTTGTACTTGCTCATGGCGAAAACTGGTCACATGGGTCTCCCCGGGTAACGGGAGAGAGACTCAAAAGGGAATCTTGGAAAAATTACTCATTGGATACTGAACTGCCCAACAGCCGCCGCCCCTGAAATCCCCAAAGTCCGGGTGGACTTGGAAAGGAGCCCACTTATGGGCTCACCACACCTCACACACACACCTTGGTCCTTGGTAACACTGCCATCAAATGGTCACGTGTCCCCTGTGCAGGGGTCGACAGCACTGAGTTCAGCATTGGACCCAGAAACGCCGCTCTACTTCCTGGACAGGAAATTAGCACAGCTATGCAGGTCGAAACCACGGGATGACTTGCAGCAGCGACCGCAGCCGAGACAATGCGCTCTGCAGCAGGGCAGGGCAACCCGCTGTTTCCGGACCGAGTCTGCCGATGCCACAGCCGAGACCGACGCCACTTCAGCAGCCGAGTTGGAGAGACACTTATGCGAAGCTAGCCCGCCAGCACTCAAGAACCATCTCCCGCACGCATTACATAGTCGGCTGCCGGACTGCTCAGATATGGGCTTCCTCCTCTCGGCCAGGCACTTGTGGCGATTCTTGTATTTCTGGTGGGCGAAAGTACGCTGGCAAACATCGCAGAGCACAGAAGTGTCACGCTGAGCCGATCGCGGTACTGGTTGAGCGGAATACGCACTGCGCCATTTCCCACGCTCCTGGGCGAGGTCGTACCATTCCGTGTGGTCGATGTTCACTGCGGAGAGGTCAGCTCTGACAGAGTCTCGCCACCGTTTCCGAGGACCGCAAGCCGGCCTCGGCGGAAGGAGCGCACCAAACAGGAGCTGGCGCGGAGTTCTATCGCCGTCCATCCTAGCTAGATGGCCTAGCCACTCCAGACGGCGGCGAAGAACACGTGTGGTAATATCCACTGGATCTCGACGATTCCAGGCCTCCAGAATGGTCTTCCTGTTGATGTGGAAGTCCCAGGTGTCTCTTCTACCGAGGGCTAAGATTGCGGAAATGCAGCGAAGATGGAAGGCGGACAGCGCCGCAAGCTCGCTTTTCAGTGGTACCCAACACTCCGCTCCGTAAAGGAGAAGAGAAGCCACACACACACACACACACACACACACACACACACGCACACACACACACACACACACACAGACGCACACACACACACACACATGCCGAAGAGAGCAGATTTATATTCTTCAAAACCTTGGTCTCTGGCTTAGGTCACATTTCAATTCACAATGGATGATGCTCTTATCGATAGCTTGCACAGACATGCAGGACCTACCGGTAGGACCATCATACACAGACATACTGAACTGGATATCTACAACTTTGCAGCCTAGAGAGTGTGCGAGGGCAGGCGTTTATTTACCGCCATATTTGCCAGGTGTGTGTTTTACCACCATTTGAATCAGCCATATATACAATATTCTAAGAAATGTTAAACAATATACAACCAAGAGTAAATAGGTATGTATGTATGTATGTAAAAGTAAAAGTAAATTATCGTGTCCGTTCCTGAAGGGATCCCCCCCGGGAACTCACGGCGGCCGCTAACACCCGGTAAACCCTAGCGGTAGATGCAGCGCCTAACGGTGGGGGTGAGTGGATAATTCTCACAACCACTGGCACGAGTGCGGAGAAACCCTTTAGCTGCATCCATGTACCCGTTGTGCCTGGCCACAGGTTCCCAGTTTACTGTAGGTAGCAGCACGGTTGTAAAACCCGCTCCCAGGCAGGATGTGAATCAGGTACTGTACCTCTCGTGTCTCAATCATGGTCTTTAACCAACCCACTGTGCCTGCCTGGTATGTGAAGTTCTGAAAAATTTGAGGCAGTACTACAAGGGAGAAGTATGCACAGAGAGCTGAAAAACCCAGGGGAAAGGGACCGGAGCAACACGTGAAAAACAACAACAGTGGGACCATTGTCATTAGGTTTAGGCCTGTTTAGGCCTGTTTTGGAACTCCACTTTAAATAAAGCCAAACAACAACAACAACAACAACAATGGATCACGGCTTTCTCACAACTCTGAGTTTCATGCGCAGTGCACAATTATCAGGCAATTACTACAAGTTGTACCGCAGGATACCATAGTAATTCCCATGGCTAAAGTACAAAAAATAAGTTGGAATGACTTAGAAATGTAAAAATAGAAGAAAAACACATAGGAACGAGTCGTGAAGCAGCTATCCACGACTGTATCAAGATAATAAGCAAGTCAGGAAGTGAGATAACAGGGCACAAAACTGACAGGCTACTGAGACATTCAACGACCTGGGACTTAGCTCTAACACATCTCCCGTGCGCAAACCAACAGCCTTCCAACTTGGAAAGTTCACGGTTAGATGTGTTAGAGCTACAGTAGGTCTCAGGTCGTTGAATGTCTCAGTTGCCTGTCAGTTTTGTGCCCTGTTATTGCACTGTCTGACTGCTTATTACAAGTCGACTCCCTCTAATTCGAATACGGTATAATTCAAACATTCCGTGTGAACGTTTTCGTCGTACCGATCTTCTGCAAGTCACTTCAAGTCAAATTCGAACGCATAGTTCGAAGTACGAAAAGCATGCCCGCTGGATAATTCGAACTCTGTCCTCGTATATTATTATTATTATTATTATTATTCAAACAGTAGTTTGGAGGCGGTGGGAAAAAACAGTTTCGTAATACGTATTCGCATGCAACGACGCAAATCCACACAATTCAGTAGACACTTTTTCTATCAAACGTTTTCTTTCCCTTCTCTTCAGGATAGTACAGGGAATGTTGGAAATTAGAAAAACACATAACTATATAGAGAATGAAAGAAAGAAAAAGTCAACACTTCAACATAGGTGTTAAAAATGATTAAAGTGTTAAAAACTCAAAAACAAACAGCTGCAAGTTGTAGACAAACACGTTGAACACATCAGGGAACACTTGTCACACTTTCACGAGGTGTGACACCAAACAACTGCAACGATAACACATTCTCCTTCTGTACACATAGTTCTGGATCTAGTTTACGAATATACAGAGCTTCTAACACAGCAAGATGTAACTTAGACCTTCCACGAGTCAAAATCGAAAAGATATCATCACTATACAACTTACGACAACTAGCACTGCCCGACAAATGACGCTTGATGGACGATGTCCGATCACTTAGCTCTGTCACCTTCGACGCCTGCCGTTGTTCTCTTCCGTTAGGCTTGTTTGGTTGGTTGCTCCGGTCCACACCTCCAACGTCCGTTGATTTCATGTCCGTTTTTGTTGATTTCATGGCCGTTTTCGTGTCACTTCTTGGTCTTCCTCGTTTCCTCTTGTTGATCGTTGTTGTCACTTCCATTATCGACGTATTCAGATCCCCAGTACTCCGTCTCTTCACCTTGCTTCTGGTAACTCTTCCGGTGTCTATGAGCTCCAGTGTCACATTGGGTGGTTTTCGAGACGGTCTCCCTCGCTTCCTCACGCTTGTCTGAGATGGGCCAAGCTCCCCGCCCGTCGAGGCGGAGGCACGCATGCGTACATCTACACTGGACGCAGACAAAGGCGTTCCAGTATCGGACTGCACAGCACATTTTGGAGGACGGCCACGACGAGGACGAGTACCACGAGCGTCAACAGGGACAAGACCTAACGGACCAAGAAGTGACACGAAAACGGCCATGAAATCAACAAAAACGGACATGAAATCAACGGACGTTGGAGGTGTGGACCAGAGCAACCAACCAAACAAGCCTAACGGAAGAGAACAACGGCAGGCGTCGAAGGTGACAGAGCTAAGTGATCGGACATCGTCCATCAAGCGTCATTTGTCGGGCAGTGCTAGTTGTCGTAAGTTGTATAGTGATGATATCTTTTCGATTTTGACTCGTGGAAGGTCTAAGTTACATCTTGCTGTGTTAGAAGCTCTGTATATTCGTAAACTAGATCCAGAACTATGTGTACAGAAGGAGAATGTGTTATCGTTGCAGTTGTTTGGTGTCACACCTCGTGAAAGTGTGACAAGTGTTCCCTGATGTGTTCAACGTGTTTGTCTACAACTTGCAGCTGTTTGTTTTTGAGTTTTTAACACTTTAATCATTTTTAACACCTATGTTGAAGTGTTGACTTTTTCTTTCTTTCATTCTCTATATAGTTATGTGTTTTTCTAATTTCCAACATTCCCTGTACTATCCTGAAGAGAAGGGAAAGAAAACGTTTGATAGAAAAAGTGTCTACTGAATTGTGTGGATTTGCGTCGTTGCATACGAATACGTATTACGAAATTATTATTATTATTATTATGATGATGAAATGACCCAAAGGCAATGTGCCTATCGAGGGGTTCATTTGATTGAAAGAACAGTAGATGTAGATGTATGTACAAAGACAAGTAGGGATTGATGAGGAGAGAAATGGGGAAAATCAACTGCAAGGTGGCGGAATTCCGTTGATTGCATAAGCATAGTCAGCTGTAAATTTCCTGAGGGCAGCTTTGAACTTATAGAGCGAGGCTTCCGATGTTAGACTGGGGGGTAAACAGTTCCATAGAATAGCAGTTCGGAACATGAAGAGAGACTTAGACAATGATTTAAATTTGGGAAGAATGATTTTATTTGGTCGTCGCTCACTATTCGTAATCTTGAAATGGAAATCAGCAAGGTAATCACGATGATGGAAAACATATCTGTGAAAAGTAGTGAGATTGATGATTTGACGACGATAGGCTAGTGACTCTAGGGAGCATTTAGAATTTAAGACAGATTTGGAAGAAGTGTAATCAAATGCAATTTTTTTCTTTTTCAGTAGAGCTCTAGCAAACCTTGCCTGTAATTGATCAAGAGTGGTCATGGGTTTCTTATTAGATCCAAACGGTATAGAAGAGCCGTTTACAGTACAGTGACCACATTTACATGTATGTCCTGCGAGCGCTTATTTCGAGTGAGATGGAGTTGCTCTACTCGTAATTCGAAGTTCATTTTATCCTTCTCTAGCCAAGCGAAACTCAAACATTGATCCCTGGTCCGCTCCAGGATCAATAGTAGCGTTGAGGAAACCCTCCTTCTCTCGAGATTCGAGCATCTAATTACAGTCGTGGAAAGTTGCTTCATAACTAATTCCTTTGTGTTTTTCTTCTATTTTTACATTTCTTATTGGCTCAGTATCCGAGTTAAATGACTTAGAAGTGAACTGTACTGACCCAATAGTCGTAAGACTTGCTGCTGGCGGCCATGGATGCACGCGATGAAGCCGTCCTATTTCTTCTTTTTTTCTGATTGCCGCATTTCATGCGCACAGCAAAAGAGCATGAATCTGGTGCTGCGAACTCACCGGCAATGCTGGGATCCGGCTCGGGCCCATCTGTGCGTAGGAGTCAAATGGTAGCAGTGTAATAATGGTTGTTTTGTTGAATAGCACAAGGGAAAGCACACACCGGCAAAGAAAAATTCAAGCGTGGTTTACACCGGGGAAAGTGCGTTATATTGGTCAGTAGTGCCAGCATAGTCTGGAAGCTCACCTTCCCCCGCCTGGGTGACGCCTATCTGGTTAAGGCGCTGAAGATGAGGGGTGATGATGTGTGCGTCATCGGGATCAACAAAATCCGTGATTTTGTTTCCCATCACCTCCACCTGCGACAAAGGAACACCACATCATAGATGAGACCAAATTGATAGAGTAACCCAGCCCTAAGATCAAGTAGCTCCATGCACTTGGCCAAGGGTAATCACAAAAGATGACTGGTGCTGCCTAGTAGGAACTGATAGCTGAATGAACTGGCTACCTGTGTCCAACTCAGTATTGAAATCGGAGCACGGCGATAGGAAATTGACTGATGACTCTGCGCTGTTTTTGCCACCTCCCATGAAGGGTCGTCGTGCCACTTCACAATGATTGTTACGGGATCTGTGGAACAAGAGCCCAATAACAGCATTCGTGGCACACACGAAGCCTGATATCAGGAATGTCCACAATAATCTTGTACCATTGGTGGAAACGGCCTGGGGAAGTGTCGGGCATCCCTTGTCACCATGTCTAGAATTGTAGATATACATGTACACTGAGGCCGGCAAGCTTTCACAATCTTGGGCAGAATACTAGTACCTAAGCTAGCTGGCGTTCTTTGCAGCTACTCAGTGACGGGACTGTAGCAATCTCACCCGGAAATGTAAACACATACATGCGTGCACACACACACACACACACACACACACACACACACACACACACACACATACACACATACACACATACACACACACACACACAAACACTACTATACTACTACTACTATCAATCAGCTACCCCTTGGGGTCACGCCGCCCTCCACTCAGAGAACTGAGCGCAAGGTGAGAGGCAGTGGCGCAAACAAAACAGAAAGTACAGCAAAATGAATTGAAAAAAAAAAAAAGGAAATCAAAACAAGCTGCCATCACAAACACACACACACACATACACACGCACACACACACAACCAAACCCACTGTTGCACATCACTCACAAACACACACACACACATACACACGCACACACACACAACCAAACCCACTGTTGCACATCACTCACGTCACGGACTCCCAGCAAGGATTCGACGTTCGGAGAGCAGTAGCAGATGCGGCCATTACTACTGATAATCATCTGGAACTCTCCCCTAGCCTGAACAACATAGTAATGGAGAACAGCGAAACTGATCAAGCACGGAGCACTAGAATGGCTGAATTTCATTTCTACTACAATTGTAGTCCGCCTTTGTTTTACGTTACAGGCCCAGGACATGAGCTGAGGCAAATTCCGGACCTGGCATGCAGGACCAGAGGGCAATAATGTTTCGGTCAAGTTAGTTACATGCAAGTCTGGGCCATCAAATCGGTGTGCACGCATGCACGCACCCCCCCCCCCCATACACATACTACTGGTGCACACACACAAACACACGTGTACGTACACGCACGCACACCACACACACACACACACACACACATACACACAAGCGCGCGCTAATACCCATAGATACCCCCCGCAAAACACACACACACAAGCGCACACACACGCGCGCTAATACCCATATATACACACACGTAACACACACGCACACATGCACATCTTTTTTTCATATCTTCTTTTGACACCCACCCACGCCCGCACATGCACACCCACACCTACACTCGCACCTACAACACACACCTACACCCACACCCACAACACACACCGACAACACACTCCAACACCCACACCCACCGCTGCACACACCTACAACACACACCTACACCCACACCCACCGCTACACAATAGTACTGACTGAAAGCATTGCACTGCTCGGGGTGACCTTGATGGTTGGCTTTCTGGTTGGCTTTTCGGCCGGTTGCAAGGTTCCACTGGCTTCTGTGCGCATCCCACAAAACATACAATTTAAAAGGCAATTATGTGCACACTGAAACAAAACACATCTGCACACGCTTTCACTGGTTCCGGCTTGAGTGGTCCTTTTAGCCAGGTACTACTGCTAGCCCTTTCCCAAAGGTGTTCGCCCTTTTTTTCGCCCTTTTTGGCCCTTTTTGGAAAAGCCCGTTTCTTTCGCCCTTTATTGCGTTTTTTGGTGAATATCGCTCTTTTTCAGCTTTTTCAGCTGAAAAAGTGCTAAAATCTGTTTGCTCATGCATGCGATCACAGTTTTCGAGTGCTCGATGGGCCTTGGAAGTTGGCACGCCGCTTTTTTGGGGGGCAATAAGCTTGTACACAATGCTGTAAAAAGTGGGTTTTTTGAACTTTACTTCCTGTTTTGCCTTTCGTGAACCCATAAATGGAAGAATGCGTATTCATTTCTCACCTTGGGTTCATATCTGAACATGTACATGCATCATGGCTATGCTTCACAGAAAAAAGAGCACTTTTTGCCTGTTTTCACTGAAAAAAGAGCACTTTTTCAGCATATTTTGAGGGACGCGAAAAGCACTAAGTGCGAATTAAAAAAGCACCTTTGGGAAAGGGCTAACTACTGCTGACAGGCAAGAGTTCTGCGTAGGTGGCTAACGTGGTGTGTGCAGTGTGTGATATTCAGTCATTAATTGTGTTTCCCGTCAGGGTCATTTTCCAGAAGAACACTATTTCTATACTTGTACTTTTATGTAACTCGGATGGTGAGCCAATTAAATAGTTGCGAAAAGAAGAAGGACAAAATGTTACAAGTTATGACTGACTGTCCACCAACGTAACCAGATCTTATACAGTCAGCGAGTGCGACAAATTGGCAAAAACTGACAAGGAGTACTGAGATATTCGGCGACCTGACACCTAGCTCCAACACTTCTCCAAGGCGCAAACCAACAACCTTCCAACTCGGAAGGCTCATGTTCGGAAAGGTCCAAGAGGGGAAGGAAAGCGCAACGAAGAAGAGCACGAGCTACGCATCACGGCAACAAAGAATGCCGAAAGTTACTGGATGATGACGAAATAAGTAAGACTATTAGACATACCGGCCTTACTACAACTTGACGACGCAAAGCAACAGACCACCCAACTTGGGAGGCTCAACTTGGAGAAGTGTTGGAGCTAGGTGTCAGGTCGCCGAATGTCTCAGTACTCCTTGTCAGTTTTGTGCCATTTTGTCGCACTCGCTGACTGTATAAGGTCTGGTTACGTGCTGCCCTATAGATGATATTAGAGAGGTTAAGTTTCACGTAAAAGTCTTACGTCCGTGAACTTTTACGTCAAAAAGTGAAAAAACTCACGTAAAATTTGACGTGTTTTACGTGAGTTGACTGTCCCGCGCGTAAGTTCATGACGTGAGTTTTGGAAGTTTCGCTTGGTTATCCCGACCGAATTTGTGTGAGTTTCCGTAATTTTATCGAGATTTATCAAGTTTGTTGGAAGATTTGATATTTGTGCGAACTAAACCCGAATACTGCCAGGCAAAATTTCACGTCACGTCGCACGTGTAACTTAACCTCTAAAAATTACACGTAACGTGAGATTTGCACCGCGTTTTGAAAAAGGGCAAAAAACGTGTAACTTAACCTCTCTATTATGCCAAATAACGTGCAACTAGACTTGGGAGGGCATTGCAGAGAAGTAAGTTGCATACAAAGTTCAAAGTTGTACAGTTACCAGTGACTTGTGCTCCTGCAGAGCTCAGGGCCTACCATGTACACACTGGAGTATGATTTGTATGCAACTGGTGTGCTTTGCCCTCCCAAGTCTAGTTGCACGCTATTTGGCATAATTATCATCTATTTGGATATGTGGCCAGCTGTCTTTGACGGCACGGTCCTAAACATTGACGGGATAGCCAGTCAGGCCTGGCGCGCCACGTCATGAAGCCCTGCGACCCCCCCCCCCCCCCCAACACCTGGTCCTGGTCCTGGTAAACACTGCCATTACGGTCACGACTCACGTGTCCCCTCGCGGGGCCGACAACATGGAAAACGACGCGCGACGGCAGAAAGTCGGCAGTCTGCCGAGAGATCAGGGACCATGTTCAATCGGCACGACGAGAGAGCCATCTCCGGCAGCTATGGATTTGGAATCCACGAGTAGAGCGGCAGCATCGGCCACAGGCCCCACAGTGGGCCTTGCAGCATGAGAGAGCGAGCCGCACACGCTGCGGCGGAGGAGTCGCCTGAGCAGCAATGGTAGACACCGCCGCCCGGCACGGAGCCCGAGACGATGTCGCGGGGAGCATCCGGGAGTTGGGGCACTTGTGGACCGCCAAACCTCCGGCACTGCGGAACCAGCGCTCGCAGGAAGAACATGGTCGGCTACCTCTCTGTTCTGATACAGGTTTGCGGCGCTCATCGAGGCATTTATGACGAGGCAAACCACTCCTGGAGAAGAGACGGCCACACTCGGCACAAGGTATCTGCAGGGGCTCACAAACGGGTTCGGGCGGGGGCAGAACACTGCAAGCGGCCCGCCATTCCCGTCTACCCTGGGCCAAGTCATACCATTCGTCGATGCCCAACGCCGCCAGATCCTTCCGCGTAGCATCGCGCCACCTTTTCCTCGGGCCGCACATTGGATGGACAGGATGTAGGGTGCCAAACAGTAGTTGACGCGGGGCACGCTCCTCATGCATTCGCACAACATGCCCAAGCCACTCTATGCGGCGCGATGTCAGCAGGCTGGGGATGTCACGGGGCTGACGCGGATTCCACCGCTCCAGAACATCAACCCTGGTCAGTCGTTCGTCCCAGACATTCCGCTGGCTGATACCCATCACGGAACGGATGCAGCGCAAATGGAAAGAGCACAGTGCATCAAGGTCGGGCTTCAACGGCACCCAACACTCAGCACAGTACAGAAGCAGAGACAACACGCATGCCCCGTACACAAGCTGCTTTGTAGCAAGTGAGAGGTTGCCGTCAGCGAAAACCGGCTGGCGCAGGGCTCCAAATGCACGTGATGCACCGGCAATGCGCGAGCTGATATCTGGGGTAGATCGGCCATTCGTGTGGAGGAGAGAGCCAAGATAACGGAAACTATCTACACACTCGACCACCTCACCCGCCACGTCCAGGGGCAGCCGGTCTGCTTCCGCGAGTCCATATCCAGCAGCCATCACCTTTGTCTTGTCCAGGTTGACTGTCAAGCCGAAAGAATACGCTACATGTATGAATTGGTCCAGGGCCCGCTGTGCACCATCATGAGTGGTAGCCAGCAGAGCAGAGTCATCTGCAAATTGACACTCGCGATGGACCTTGCTCTTGTCCCCCAACACACACACACACACACAGATACGAAATGAAGGGCACGGTGTACCCTGGCTAGCGCCATACGCTACAAAAATAACGTCTTTGCATAGCTTCGGGAATAAAATGTACCGTAATCGGCAGCGGCAGCAGCAGCAGAATCATCATGTTGTAGTGTAGTGAATGCAGCATAGTGTGTGCAACACTCACCAGACTCTTCTTCAGGCGACTGCGAGTCATTCTCCCGAAAAGGACCTAGTCAGACAGAAGACAATGCAAAGCCGTAATGCAGTAAAGAACATAATTTATGTTATGATGTTAGAACATACAGTGTACATGTACATGTAGTAGCAAGACATATTGAATGCCGGGTACACACTGCTGTGAATTCCAGCAGAAATCCAAGAGAGCTCGATACCGGGAAGGTAGAGCCGTGACACACTAGTCAGAACAACAGATGGCTTGATCAGTCACAACTTAAAGTTTCATGCCATCTCAGGCACTCATCAGGAATGTTGTGTATAGACTATCTGTTGTGTTTCATTGGTCTGTGTGGCCGAGTGACTCCCGCTTCTCATTCATGATGTTTGGCCTGTTCTCATCTCAAGTGTAGCTACCCCTTTGCTGTGCGGTTTTATTGGTGATTGTAATATCATGCACGTGCCTGCTCTTTTCAGTTTCCCGCCGTTGTAGGCAGCGCATGCGTAACAGCTGATTTACATTTTTGCTGTGACTTTTTGTAGGACAGGGAAGCTCTTGTGTTGGGTTTTTTGTTTTGGAACAAGAAGAAGTTTTTGTCTATGTTGAATATTTGTGCGCTCCTTTGATCTTGTGAGAGTTGGGTCATTTTGGGCCATGCACGCAATTCGAAACATTACTGGCACCACCTTAGCCACTTACGTAGCGTGAACCCGCCACGCTTCAAGAGGGCCTGAGTCTCCACTCGAGCAAGAATCGCCTGCTGTACGTCACGTAGCGACTTGAGAAGATCATCGACATAGAAGGAGTCCCGCACAATGTCGCTGGCAATAGGATCATACTGGTCTCCAAAGCGCTCGGCAGTAGCTCGCAGGCACCTCCAGCCCAAAGTGTGACTTACGACTATGTAAAGTTTCGTGCCTCCCTGCGGAGAAGACTGACCAACCTGCTGAAGGTATTGAACACGGAGTATGGGAAGTCGTCGCCGAGTGCGAGGTACCTCAAAAAGTACCTGGCTGACGCCGAAGGAATAGTAAAACAAATCGAAGAAGTGGTCGAGGACCACAGGAATCAATTGCGAGACGATGCAGATTTTGAAGGATTGGAGAAGTTGGAAAAGTGGTTTGAGAAGTTGAACGAGGATTGTTCTCCGCTGGCAGAAGTTAGTTCGCTCCTTGAGTCAGGAGTTTTGGAGTCAGCCAGTCAGCCCAGTGGCGATGGTGACTTGTCAGCGCAGCCTCTAGAGGAAGAGCTAGAGGGCGAAGATTTTGCCCACAGCGCGCCACGTAGTGCTGATGACCGAGGAACGGAGTTTTCTGGAGACCCTGGTGTCAGTTCCAGCCTGAGAGCTTGTAGTGATGATGATGCATCAGTAGTGACTATGTATAGTACTGGTATGTATCACAGTGGCGTCACTGACGGATGCAGCACTGCTGTTCCCTGGCAAACGCCTGCTGCCGCTGCTGCTGATCAAAGGGATCATGCCATTCATGGAGCTGCTCAAGATGATGGGACAGTGGGTGATTACCCTGATAGCAGGCTTAGGTGCACTAGCACTTAGAGGCAGTCCAGGAATGCAAGGCAGGGGCAGCAGGGCTGATACTAGCTCTGGAACTCGATCCTCGTTGCGACCTCCAGGTCACGCTGTGCATGCAGCTACATTCACAACTGCTAGTGTTACTCAGAGTAGTGTGCTTGTGGGACAGCCTCAACATCATCAACACTCCGCTACTCAAGTGTCTAGTGCTGCCTACGTTGCTAGTGCAGGTAGTGGTACTGGTACACCTGGAGTCGCAGTGAACAGAGTTGTGAGTGGAGCACCCAGTCAAACTCAAGGGCAGGGTGGTGGAGCATTCAGAGCGAGAGCAATGCCTTCTGTACAGCAACGTCCTCACGCCAAGCCTGTTACTGCATTTTCATCTTCAGTTCTTCCACCACTACCCTCAGCTCACGCAGCTAAGACTGCATTTCCATCTCCAAGACGCAGTGTTGCACCAAGAGCTTACCGGCCTTCTGCACAGGCAGCCGCGCCTAGTGCTCACAGTCAATATCAGACTCAGTATGCACAGCCTGCTGCTCCACACATCAGTCCATATGGGCATTCTTGGTTGAAGCCAATAGAAGTGCCGAAGTTCAGTGGAAAAGGGCGCGATTACATCCAATGGCGGCAGAGGTTCTTGCAAGTAGCCGACTCATCTTTGCCTGAGGAGTACCAAATGGCTCGCCTTCGCGAGGCCGTTGCTGGCGGAGAAGCCGCTATCCTCATTGAAGACCTTCTGGACGGCCCCGGAGCATATGACGCCGCGTGGGCGGAGCTGGAGTCTTGGTTTGGTGGCACAGATCGACACTTGGAGCAACAAATCCGAGATCTGCTCAACCATCCCCGAGTCACTAACGAAAGGGACGTGGAGGGTCTGCAGCAGTATGCGGTCAAGCTACGCAGCCTAATCGCCAACATGAAGCTGTGCGGCTCTGAACCGGGCCCTGAGCTGTGCATCATTGCTACCGAAAAGGTGCCGAGGACAACGCTCATCAGGTATTTTGAGAGGCACGGAGACGGTAACACCGACATCAAGGTGTTTGCCACCTGGCTACTAGAAAAGGTGAAGACGGCAAAGTATGCCAATGACCGTACCGAGCAGCCAGACCGTCAACCCTCCCATGGAAAAAGGCATCATGAAGCTGTTCAGCGCCCCGTGCAGCAACGGTCTTTCATAGGCACTGAAGCTACGGCGCCAAAAAGGCCTCAAGAAGCTCCGATCAAGACGTCTGGCCACTCAAAGACACAGCAGCAAGCACGACAGAGGTGCCGCAAGTGTAGTGGTCCGCATCAGCTCGCTAACTGCAATGAGTTCAAGGCACTCTCAACGTCGAGACGTAACGAGCTGGTTCGTCTACTGAATTTGTGTCTCTGCTGCCTAAGGGAAGGTCACTGGGCGCGTGACTGCAATGCTGCTTCCGGTTGCCCTCACTGCCGTGGTAAGCACCACTCGCTTCTGCACGAGTCAAAGCCATCACTGCCCTCCAGTAAGGCAGCTGCGTCCACCAGTCCGGCTGCGAGTGAAAACACGGCGCATGCAACAGCAGCTACAGACGACTCCAATGCTGGGCTAACATCCTTTATGGTCACGCAGGCAGAAGTCAGAGGTGGTACAGCGAAGGCTACAGCCAACGTCCTCCTGGACTCAGGATCCTCGTGCAGCTATGTCTCAGAGCGTCTGGCTAGGCGTCTCCGTCTAGGGGGGAGCAGGAAGAAAGTGTCGGTCGGCGTTATCGGTGGTGGCGCAATTAACGACACTCTCCAAGTGGTGACGCTAGCGGTCCAGCATGATGGTGGTGACAAGGCTACGGAGCTTGAGGCATATGTCCTGCCCAGAGTAACGACGGATCTGCGATTGGTGAACTGGAAGGAGATTCAGGACAACTGGGCACATCTTCGTGACGTATCGTTCAAGACAGCAGGAGACAATCACCTCGACTTGCTGATTGGCTTGAACTCACCAGTGCTTCACCGTGCGGATGAGGAACGTCATGGAGGCGATGGTGACCCTATTGCTCGGAAGACTCCTCTCGGATGGGTCTGTTTTGGGCCAGTACTATGTCCATCCACACCGACGCATTCGACGTTCCATGCGGTGACCACTGCTGGTACCAATTTGGACCACCTGGTGAGTCGTTTCTGGGATCTTGAAGCGGTTGGAATGTTACCAAAGTCAGACCAGTACTTGACTCCGGACGAGCAGCAAGCGGTGACTTCAACTCAGCGAACCCTGAACTACAAGGACGGTCGGTTTGAAGTCGGAATCCCCTGGAAGGACGGCGCCAAGCAGCCTGATGTCACGAGCAACAAGGTGCTGGCTGAGAACCGACTCCGCGCACTCATGCGATCGCTGCAGCGACGGCCAGGTATGCTGCCAAGGTATGCGAAGGTCCTGGAAGACTACCTGCAGAAGTCCTACATCCGGAAACTGACAACTGAGGAAGTTGAACAATGCGGCTCATCACAGTGTTATCTGCCGCATTTCGCTGTTATACGGGAGGATAAGGCAACGACTAAAGTCCGCGTTGTTTTTGATGCTGCCGCCAGAGCAAATAATGTTGCTGTGAACGACTTGATGTTGGCTGGACCGAAACTGCAGGCCGACCTCGTGAAGCTCCTGATTCGCTTCTGCCTTGAGCCTATCGCACTGATGGGCGATGTTTCGGAGATGTTTCTCCAGGTGTCCCTTTCCCCAGAAGACCGAAGATACCACCGGTTCCTATGGCAGCCTGGCGAAACAGTTGAGACGTACGAATTCATGCGGCTGGTCTTCGGGATCAAGGCGTCACCCTATTTAGCTGGAC
Source organism: Sycon ciliatum (assembly GCF_964019385.1). Taxonomy (NCBI): domain Eukaryota; kingdom Metazoa; phylum Porifera; class Calcarea; order Leucosolenida; family Sycettidae; genus Sycon; species Sycon ciliatum. The sequence continues at coordinate 29,694,123 of NC_088650.1, read as the reverse complement.
GAGCCTTGCAAGCTACTGCCGAGCGCTTTGGAGACCAGTATGATCCTATTGCCAGCGACATTGTGCGGGACTCCTTCTATGTCGATGATCTTCTCAAGTCGCTACGTGACGTACAGCAGGCGATTCTTGCTCGAGTGGAGACTCAGGCCCTCTTGAAGCGTGGCGGGTTCACGCTACGTAAGTGGCTAAGCAACAGCCCAGAGGTCATGGCGTCTATTCCTGCTGAGGAGCGGGCCGCGGCAGAGTCCAGGTCAATTGCAGAGAGCCCCTCGCATCCTGAGGTGTCCCAGAAAGCCTTAGGTGTGAAGTGGATGGTCAAGGGGGACTACTTCACGTTCCACTACAAGGGATCATCTCCGACAGTGTTTACGAAGCGGTCAGTCTTGAGCCGCATGGCAACATTGTTCGACCCAAGGGGTCAGCTGTCGCCATTCACCATAAGGGCCAAGATAATGTTCCAAGAGTTATGTCTCTCTGGAATCGGCTGGGACGACACGCTGCCAGATGCTCATCTTGCTTCATGGAGCCGGTGGTTTAGTGAGTTCGACACTCTTTCTCACCTCAAGATCCGTCGCTGTTTCAAGGGAGATGATTGGGTCAACGACATCACCGTCCATGTGTTCACGGACGCTTCCGCATTGGCATATGCCGCAGCAGCTTATGTGCGAGTGGCGGAGAGTGATGGCGGAGCACGTGTCACGTTGATCATGGCAAAGGCGCGGCCGGCTCCCATCAAGCGGCGAACGATCCCTCAGCTTGAGCTGCAGGGTGCAGTACTCGGTGCACGCCTGGGTCAGTACGTCAGTGGAGCGGTTGGTGTTGGAACAGATGACGTCAACTATTGGACAGACTCGATGAACGTCCTCTACTGGGTTCGCTCGCTCAGTAGAAAGTTTAAGGTTGACGTCGGCAACCGCATTTCAGAAATCCAGCGTCTTTCGCGTCCTGCGCAGTGGCAGCATGTTCCCGGAAAGGAGAATCCCGCTGATCTTCCTACTCGTGGACTCTCTGCCCAGCAACTCGTGGAACGGGGAACGTGGTGGTCTGGGCCTCGATTCCTCTCCTTCGGTGCTGACCAGTGGCCAAAGAAAATGATTGCCGTGCCCTCCGTCCTTCCATGCATGCAAGTATCCAAGGTAGCTACTGCCATGGTCAGCCTACATGCAGTTGAGTGTCATCCTGCTGAGACTCGACTGGACCCCGGGAACTACTCTGCGTGGCCTCATCTCCTACGTGTAACAGCCTGGTGTCGCCGGTTTATCCACTGCCTCAGGTCAGCCCGCGCTGGAGAACAAGCTTATACCAGCACGGGGGAGGCCCCCGTGGTTGAAGTGAACTTGGGCAGCCAATGTTCTTTTCTTAATGTGCCGGAGCTTTCAGCAGCAGAGGTTGACAGTGCTGAGCAGTATTGGGTGGCGCGATCACAGAGAGACCAGTACCCAGACGTGTACCACACTCTGATGAACGGCAAGGAACTACCATCCTCATCACCTCTTGTCAAGCTGCGGCCGTTCCTGGACAGCAGCGCTGAAGTCCCGGTGTTACGAGTTGGCGGGAGACTGAGGACGGCTCATCATCTGGCCAGTGAGTTTCGGTGTCCCTTGATATTACCTCAGAAGCACCGGGTGATGGAATTGGTCATTGCAGAAGAAGATCGGCAATGCTCACACTCGATTGGTACCAACCACCTGCTATCGAAGCTAGCTGACAAGTTCTGGATCGTAAAGGGGAGACAGACGGTAAAGCGGTATCGTCAGGCCTGTGTCGGCTGTAAACGTTTGTGGAACAAGCCGTACTCACCAGCGATGGGTCCGCTACCCAATTTCAGAACCGAAGGTCAGCTACTCGCCTTCTCACGTACAGCAGTCGACTTTGCTGGGCCGTTTTACGTAAAACGTGGCCGCGGACGTGTCCAGGAAAAGCGGTATGCAGCGATCTTCACATGCCTGCAAACCAGGGCTTGCCATTTCGAGGTAGTGTACTCCTTAGACACGGACGGTTTTAAAATGGCCCTGGTACGCTTCACCAAGCGCCGTGGAACCCCAACCATGATCCTCTCAGATAATGGGACGAATTTCGTCGGGACAGAGCGGGAGTTGCGTGAAGCTGTACAAAGTCTTGGTACTGGTGATGTCTCAGCAGCGTTGGCAGCCCAAGGGACACAGTGGGTTTTTAACCCCCCGAGGGCGCCTCACACTGGTGGTGTGTTTGAGCGGGTCGTTCGCTCATTGAAACAAGTACTGCAGACAGTCTTGTATAAAGCGGATCTTACCGATGAGGAACTGCATACTGCTCTTGTTCAGGCGGAAGGGTTACTCAACTCTAGGCCACTAACTGCGGTTTCTACTGATGCCGCGGACCCTCAGCCATTGACGCCTCACCATTTTCTGGTGGGACACGCTCGAGTCACGAGTCCACTGGAGGAACAGGCAGAGTTGGCTGAGCGAGCTCATCCTCATCGGCGTTTCGACATCATCCAGCATTTACTGAAGGTAGTTTGGAGGCGCTGGAAGAGAGAGGTTGTCTCACGGTTGAACCTGACTACCAAGTGGCAACGTGCTCAGAGGTCAGCTCAGGTTGGAGATGTTCTGCTATGCCTCGACGACCATCTTCCACGAGCAAAGTGGCCATTGGGAAGAGTGGAAGCCGTCTACCCAGGCAAGGACGGAGCGACACGTGTGGTGGATGTCAACATCCGGGGAAAAGTCTACCGTCGGCATGTTCGCTACCTTGTGCCTCTGGAAGTGGAGCCGTCGAGTGACCGAGTTAACAGCTTGGAGTCGGTCGTGAAGATGCGTGACCTGTGAAGTGAAACTCATCGCCCCGAGCTAAGTACTGAGTAACTGATTCTAATACCGAAGACGTTGGCTGATCAGTGATAATGAAATAAAATATCTGCTAGCCATATTTCATGCTGTGTGGTACTGTTAGAGCTATGGGTGATAGGAATCATGTTATGCGTGTTACAGCACGAGTGGGTTGCAAAGGTCTTCGATAGTTTCGGTGCTGATGAGCTAGTTCTATCGGAGGAAGTACACATTATGCTCTTTTGTTTTTCCTGGCAAGATGCTGGTGTGGCATATACTTGTTTTTGCCTTTTGTTTTTCGTTGTTTTTGTTTTTTTTGCTCTTCTGGGTGTATGTAGTTTTCGCTCCCCTGCTATTTGCATGTTTGCTCAAGGGGGAGGAATGTTGTGTATAGACTATCTGTTGTGTTTCATTGGTCTGTGTGGCCGAGTGACTCCCGCTTCTCATTCATGATGTTTGGCCTGTTCTCATCTCAAGTGTAGCTACCCCTTTGCTGTGCGGTTTTATTGGTGATTGTAATATCATGCACGTGCCTGCTCTTTTCAGTTTCCCGCCGTTGTAGGCAGCGCATGCGTAACAGCTGATTTACATTTTTGCTGTGACTTTTTGTAGGACAGGGAAGCTCTTGTGTTGGGTTTTTTGTTTTGGAACAAGAAGAAGTTTTTGTCTATGTTGAATATTTGTGCGCTCCTTTGATCTTGTGAGAGTTGGGTCATTTTGGGCCATGCACGCAATTCGAAACAAGGTGATATGAACATCAAGAAAAATAACCCACTATTTAAGGCCCAGTATGACGGGTAAAGGATAACAGAAAGCGCTAGAATGCCGGGGGCACATGTAGTACGAAGGTTTGTGCATGTTCATGCCTGGTTGGGTGTCCATTGTGTGCTACACGTGCGGCGCGTTTCACCAATTCAGCCCAATGACCAATGTTAGACATTCTCAGTTTTTCACTTTTATTACTTTGCATAGAGCTAATGAATTGCTTGAGATCTGTTATTCCGAAAAAAGCCGTTGCATGAAAGGCCTTCAGGACACGGTTCATAGTGGAAATAACAATAATCGCAATACTAACCCTTTCCACTGATTGCGCCAATCTGCATGACACTTAAAGCCAATCGCAGAATGCCGCTCTTGTCCAAATTGTCGCTGGCATCGCTTGTCAAGGGCAGCTGTTCCGCCATTTTGGTGATCTCCGCATGCTCTCTTCCACGCCTGGTTACTGCCGCCGCAGCCAATTGAATTCGATTGCGACGCCTTCACACACATGCATGACCGCACACACAAGAGAAAACCTGATTCATTCATTTTGTCATGGTGCTGAGACGCCTGTCAAAATCCGGTGTCAGAGCGACCCTGCAGCAAAGGACTCTGGTCCCGACTGCCCCCCTTCTCGAGCTACTGGGTGTGCCAAGCTTGCCACAGCTTCTCTTCCAGAAGCTTGCCATCTTCGTTTTCAAATGTTTAAATGACAAGACAAGTCCCCTGTTAAAGAATCTGTTCGTGCCGATCAACGACCCTGCCACACCTCAGCTGAGGACGACACGGGGTCAAGTGTCAAGCCTGCTGAGAGTTCCGTTCCTCCCTGGTCCTGCTGGACGTCGTTCAATTCAGTTTGTTAGCAGCATTCTGTGGAATGCTCTCCCAGTTGCAGTCCGTACGGAAGGTGATTGGCAGACATTTAAAGCTCTAGCCACGGCTCTCGACTTGCCCAGCCTTTACCCATATTAACATTCTCTGTACCTAACTTCATGTCGAAATCCATTTTAACAATCCGCATATCTCTCCTCCTCCCCCCCCCCTCTCTTTCTGTCTCTGACACACACACACTCTCTCTCTCTCTCTCTCTCTCTCTCTCTCTCTCCCTCTATCTATCTATCTCTCTCTCTGTTGTTGTTATTGTTGTTGTTGTTGTTGTTGTTGTTGTTGTTGTTGTTGTTGTTGTTGTTGTTGTTGTTGTTGTTGTTGTTGTTGTTGTTGTTGTTGTTGTTGTTGGTCATTTTGTGACAGCTTGTACAATTCCCTGTCCAGGTAGTAAAGCGTCTCTCTCCTCTCCTCTCTCTCTCTCTCTCTCTCTCTCTCTCTCTCTCTCTCTCTCTCTCTCTCTCTCTCTCTCTCTCTCTCTCTCTCTCTCTCTCTCTCTCTCTCTCTCTCTCTCTCTCTCTCTCTCTCTCTCTCTCTCTCTCTCTCTCTCTCTCTCTCTCTCTCTCTCTCTCTCTCTCTCTCTCTCTCTCTCTCAAGCAGTCTCTCTCTCTCTCTCTCTCTCTCTCTCTCTCTCTCTCTCTCTTGTTGTTGTTGTTGCTGCTGCTGTGGTGTTGCCGTTGCTGTTGTTGTTGGTCTGTTGTTGTTGTCGCTGTCGCTGTTGTTGTTGCCGTTGCTGTTGCTGTTGTTGTTGGTCATTTTGTAAGAGCTTGGACAGTTCACTTGTCCAGGCAATAAAGCAGTCTCTCTCTCTCTCTCTCTCTCTCTCTCTCTCTCTCTCTCTTTCTCTCTCTATTTATATCTATATCTATCTCTCTCATCATGCATGCGTCACACTCTCATGGAAATTTTTATTTTATTTTTTATTTTATAAGATTGCATGCTTCACACTCTCATGTAATATTTCTTTCCTTTCTTCGTCTTTTTGTGAGAGCTTGGACAATCCACTTGTCCAGGCAAGAAGGCAGCAATGCCTGTTCATTCTGGCGAAGTAAAATAAAATATACCAACCAACCAACCAACTATGTGAAAAGACTACCTATGATTGATTAATGTAGGGTCTATTTTTTTTGTAGTCCTGATCATGGGGTGGTGGCGTCCCACGGAAGCGGAAAGGTGATTCTTGACCAGGGAGTTAAACGACTCCTTGTTCTTGACCTGGCCGGTACGCGAATCCATCGAATTTTATTTTATTTATTTATTTATTTTTTATTATGAAGTCCTCCAATTGGCTGTGACACATATCCCTCCCCCCCCCCCCCACACACCACCACCACCACCACCACTACCATGAGGCAAATAACATACTGAAACGTTATACGCAGAGGTAGCAGCAGTGCGACCTGAGCTAAGCCTATGGCATCTTGCACCTCAGTGAGGCCATCACGACCAGCTGGTTACGTTTGAACCTCAGAATAGTGTTAACATCGTGCTTGGAGTATGCCGTTTTTCGTTCCTTTCAGTTGCATCTTCCTCTCTGCTCTGTTTTATTTTCTCTTTTCGTTCGTCCCTCTTGATATTTGTACTTTGTACTGTTGAGGCAACGAACTGAAATAATAAAAACCAAACCAAAACCAAACCAGTATGTGGTGATGTGGATATGGACAGGAGGTGCCGGAATATAAAAAGATATCGGATTGACGAGAAGAAAAGAAAATACCAAACTTTTAAAACTAAGGCTGTGTTTATAATTATGAGAAATTTCAATCCGGCTCGAGTTCAGACCGGGTTGAAAGTCTGTACGATAGACAAAAATACTAGCAGGCGAGCGTTTCCATGAAGACAGTTGACCCGAGTCAAGTACTGATATGTCGCCAAAAGTCCACTTCTAGAGTACTGTATGGTCACGTGAATATTTTCGCGCGAAATGATTGCATGTGCAGTGCTGTTCAAACCTGGCGCGAGATACGCACAGAGGTACGTTAGTAATAATAGTATTAGTATGATTTCTCGCCCCCGGGTTGACTGAAATGTCAACCCAGGTCAAGCGCAATGCGTCATGACTGTGATGAACGCGCCATTCATGTTGTGTACATGGCGGGTTGAAATCCGACCCGGGTCGAACTCAACCCGGGTTGAAACGCCTCATGTAAACACAGCCTAACACCGGCAAAGCAGAGTGGCAACTGGAAAATGACTTGCAAGTACTGTTTCCGATTTATAACTTCACATTGATGGGACACTGGTTGGTAAGGATAACCACACAAGCATGAGCGAACTCACAACTCCTCATCTTCCTGATCCTCCCTCTCCTTTGGCTCATTGGAGCTGCCGTAGAAGCAACAGAAGGAAGAACAGGAGAATATGATCGAGCACAGCACCAAATGCATCATAAATATTACAAAATAACAAGTTGCTGTGAAAAGGAATCTCCTGAAAAGGTTTCCGAGAATGATCAAGAACCTGTGACCCTTCCACTCTATTCGAAAACGTCACAGGGCGATGGTTATGCCTAATGACAAAACCATCCACTTTGGATTCTTCAAAGTGGACACAGACTGACACGGGAGTCAGTAGCGTAATGACGGCAAATCGGCCTTACGTATGCGCGTGTGTATGTATACGCACGTGTATGTATTTGCATGTACATGCACACTCATGTGTATGTATTTGCGTGTGTATGTACATGTACTTGTATACGGCCTCAGTAACGGAGCTGCCACCCAACACCTGAAACGCAACGGCTGCAGAATCTTGGAATGTTCGAGTCTGCCTTGTTCGTTCTGCCAATGTGTCATGCAAGTAATGTCTTCTCCCTGAATGTTCGGAACGTTTTTGCAAATTGTCTGTACATGTGAAAATGGGTTGGCCATCTTGTGTAGCTTTCCACTACGTGGTTCGCGGCTGTAGTTTTTATAGTGGGAGATCTGCGCCAAGCCAATGCTGGATTGTTCAATAGTAGACGCTCTGCAGAGCCTGGGAGCCATTGCCCATGACAGACCAGCATGGCGAGATCTATGCATGAGGGTCTGTGCATTGTGATATTCCGACAGATCCTGAAACAGTCAAACTCAGGAAATAGCACTATCATTATCACTCAGGCTGCAATATTCATAATTATAGACATATTCATAAATTAGTGCAATTAGGAGTATAATCGATGCAGACATGGCCAGACAACAACGAGTTCATGGAATTTTTAAGGATTTTTATGTTATTCAAAATCGATTTTCGTGTTCCGCTCATCAGTGAATAGTATCGGAACTGAGGGTACTGTGTACAAAAATAGAACATTTTATAACAGCATAATTAATTAAAAGTGTGAACAACAAAGGAAGTGCTACAGCATTACATAATAGGTGTCAAACATAGTGCTAACGTATATAACTGAGTGCAGCCACAAAGCAAGAGGTGATACAGTGCAACATGACACAACATTTACATCTGATAACCAGCCAGAAAACCAGAAAATTTCTCAGATCAATATTCCTTAAGAATGGATACCCACATGACTTATTGAACAAAATACTGAAGCAAGAATCTAATAACAAAGATACATTCACAGGTCCTCGGAAGTGTCCTATCTACTTATGCCTGCCTTGGAAAGGCAACGCGTCTGTCAGCATGTCCAGAGCTATCAAGACCCTAGTCAATAAAACATACTTTGCTGCCCACTTCATCCCCGTGTTCACCACGGTACGTGCGTTCATGGTGAGGAAGGATGTCCTACCTCCCCAGCTTTCAAGCCATTTGGTTTATCTCTTTGAGTGCCGGAATTGTGCTGCCCGGTACGTTGGTAGGACTCTTCAACACCTGAACGCACGTATCAGACAACATGTGCCGTTGCACTTATTACCACCAGCAGCCAGAGCAAAGCGGCCAAAGCGTGGTAGGCCGTGTAAGAACCCAGTTAGCTCAGCAGACAAACACGCTGTGCCGACAGCGCCGCCTGTTCCCGTGCCACCACCGGCCCCACCACCTGGGGTGCCGTGGGTGGCTGGGGCTGGGGTGGGTTTGCCATCATTGACCTGGCCACCACTTCTCGACCCACTGCAAACGGCAGCGGAGCCTACTCTAGCACAACATCATCGTCCTGGAATGGAGGAGGGGCCACCGAGAGACACTGAACCTTCACCTCGGCAGTTGCCCTTGCCTCCGCCTGAGCCACCCCCTTTACCTTTGGTGACTACCGAGACGGTGGTCCCCCCGGTGCTGAGATCCACGGTGCCGACTGTGTCTGGACAGAGAGGGAGATCATCGACAAACCAAAATGAAACCAATATCCTCACCCATAGACCCAGAAGAAGCACAGCAAACTATTCACTTGAAATTTATGCACGGAATGGACTTGGCCCACGCAAAATGGACAGTGGAAATGGGTGTGCAGTAGCAGAGAACCCAGCAACGGTGACGCGGAGCAGCGGTCAAACGACTTGTGATGCTGGTGGAGATGATGGAGCCATGTTGGAGGCTGATAAGGAGTGCAGTGAGACTGAGCATCAAACGGATGATGAGGAAATGACTGATGATGATGATGGTGGTGATGAGGACGATGATGATGAAGATGAGACGGAGGACGAGGATAAGGCGGAGGAGGTCGAAGGAAAGGAGCGGGATGAGACGGAAGAGAACGACGTGAGCAAAAAGTCAGCTGTATTTTGTCACTTGTTATCACGTCCAGATTGTCTTAGTGTGTACGATGATTCTCACTTTTCTGTTTTGTGCCGTGCAAGTTATGTTAAGCAGTTGAAGGTTCTGGAAGCTGTATGTATTCGTGTGCATAATCCTGTTCTTTGTAAACAAAAGAAGCATGTAGTCGCGCTAAAGTTGTTCTCGTAGCTGGTTATCAGATGTAAATGTTGTGTCATGTTGCACTGTATCACCTCTTGCTTTGTGGCTGCACTCAGTTATATACGTTAGCACTATGTTTGACACCTATTATGTAATGCTGTAGCACTTCCTTTGTTGTTCACACTTTTAATTAATTATACTGTTATAAAATGTTCTATTTTTGTACACAGTACCCTCAGTTCCGATACTACTCACTGATGAGCGGAACACAAAAATCGATTTTGAATAACATAAAAATCCTTAAAAATTCCATGAACTCGTTGTTGTCTGGCCATGTCTGCATCGATTATACTCCTAATTGCACTAATAAAATTGCTTTCTCCACGCCGACTCTTTAAATATTCATAAATGACATATCTTCAATACCCATGAGCTACATTGTATATATTATGATATAAGTATCATAATTATTATTATCATCGTTCTAGCTCATTTTTTCCCCTGTCATAGTCCTGTTTATCATGTTCAGCATAAGCGAAGTTGTGGATCATGCTTGCATGGTTGACTCCAACGCGTACATGCAAGTAATAATAATAATAATGTACATGTACATGTGTGTGTGTGCGTATTTGCGTGCGTGTGTACACGCATGTGCATTTTAAACTTGAGGCACATGCCGCCAACACGTTCCGAGCGCCTTCCTCACTTGTACGAATGCTGATTCGTCACCTGGGTTCGAGGATTTGTCAGAGTCCCTGCGGAGAGCTCGTTTTCACGAATGGAAGCCTCTTCATTCGTGGCGCGCTCCGAATCCGTGAGGTACACATTTATTGGTCCAGGTACACATCTTTTGCCAGGTACATCTTTTTTCCCTTAATTCCATGATCCATGCACGTGTGCGTGTAAACACCCTTACGGCCGTATTCGTAGTTGCCATGCACATTTGCATGACGACTTGCGAAACCTGAATCTATTTTCAACGAAACGATTACGAGCCGAATCAAACTTTCGTTTCGCATTCGATTCGTAGCAAATGCGAAAGGTCCCTAGTGTTCAGTACACTACACGTTGTGTTGACTACAATGCGGCACATGCCATGTGTTGCAGCGCACCACCATCACTCACTACCAGTCTTGTCCGGTACCCGCTCTTGTGCAACTTGATATTAATTTAATGATAATTATTCAAAGCTCTCCAACTGATTCAACGACGATCTTTTGTGTGTTTGCGACCTGAATTTGCGTGCATACTTGAGCAAGCCACTGACCACTGCAAGTGCGTGGTCACTAGGGATTGGTGAATTCTGCTCAGAAAATTCGCAGTTTCTGCTTTTGCTCAAAGTCATTCTGCTTTTGTGCTGCTCGCAGAAGACCACTATTCTTCTCCTCTTGTACGACAAATCCACCTACCAGTAATATTATTCCCGTAGCTATGTAGCTGGCGCTAGCCAGGGTCCACACAGCTTTAATTTGGTATTTGTGTGTTTGTTTGTTTGTGTGTTTGTGTCGCGCCTGGCGCTATCCCGTATCTGTCCCGTACCGTACCATCAAACACAGCTGGCCACATACAGCTGGCCGCAATATTCAAATAGGGCTTTCAAACGCAAGATCATAACAACGTAAAGCAACCTGGAAGAATGAGTATGAATGCGAAGTGTATGGGGGAATGCATGTAGGGCAATAGTGCGGGTTCGAATCCCCCAGGTTATGCCTTAGAAAATAGGAGAATTGAAAAATTTATAACGTCCTTATGCTTTTTTCGCCTAGCTCATCAAGGCGGTAGACGGTGTCGTATTATCCTCGACCGTATCTGTCCCGTACCATACCATCAAAGACGGCTGGCCACAATGCATATTCAAGTAGGGCTTTCAAATGCAAGATCATAACGAAGCAACTTGGAAGAATTAGTATGTATGCGAAGTGTATCAGGGGATGCATGCAGGGCGATAGTGCGGGTTCGAATCCCAGGTTATACATGTATCTTAAAAAAAGGAGAAATTTATAAGAATTTATAACATCTCTATGCTTTTTTTGTCTAGGTCATCAAGGCAAAAAAGCATAGCGTAGGACCCTGAGCTTCAAAGCTCTCTCGTTATTACATCCATTTTCTAAGTGTTTTGCTGGGCATGCGGCTGACAAAGGCAGAACAATTTTAAAAAGTAAAGGTTTCGCAAGATTTCAGATTGGTAGATTCACCTGCTGCTTCAACCAATGAAGCTGAGAAGGGTGACATCATTGGCCCGAATGCAAATATGAAGGAGGCTTCTTCTTCAGGTCACATATTTGGAAGTGTCATTGTCGAGCAATGCGTATGCCCGACGTTCTTATCCTTCCAAACTCTCCAGTGCTGGTCTGGGCTTGCCCACCTTGGCCAGTGGTATACCTACTAGCAAGCAACTCGCCTCAGCCTAAACTGTCCTACATAGTAGGCGGGTTCCTGCCAGTTCAGCAGCATGGTTCTTTGCATATTTTTCCCAACTGGCGACGATGCGCTGCCTGCTAGCTGCGGAGCTTCTTTGTCCTTGCTTCTTTCCTTTCTGCTGCGATATGGTGGTTGCAACAATGTGTCATGGTCTTTCACAATGCTCTTTTCCAGAGCGATCACGGTGTGGCCAACCTCACTATGGCTTGAAAGTCGACATAATCATGATAATTATTTCGTCGAACTAGGATTTCGCTCGGGAACTCCACCGGCCTCTGCTTTGGGCTTATGTTCAGTTGTATCCTCTGTCCTTGTACGACTCAAGTCGTTTGGGCTTCAGGAACATCGTTTCCTGTCCTTTCCCTAGACCGCTTCGGCGATACAGTTGACTCACAACACAGCCTCAGCTAACAAGAACTACTGAGTCTGTACACAAAAATCCAAAACGTCAGCTTCCAAGTCCGACCGTATTCAGGTATGCGGATTGAAGATTCGCCATTCCTTTCCGCACACTTGTACTCATTGTGTACTTGTGTGGAGTAACTACAATGATTGTACAGGTAGTGAGGCTCGAGCCGAGGGAGACTGAGCTCAGCCATCAACTGACGTCTGTACTCGATCTGGCAGTGGCACTGGTCAGCTGTGGCAGTGAGTAGACCATGCTGTGATCATGGTGATAGACTATCTACCATGCCATGGTCTACAGCTAGCCGGCTGCAGAGTGCAGTCGCAGGTAGTCAGTCTACCATGGCCTGGGTACTGAGGACAGGACTCGACTTGTTGGTGTACAGTAAGATCGGGCGCCGAAGAACGCAGGGGCTCGAGCGCAGCCTAGGAAAGTTCTTTTAATTTTTTTTGATTCTAGCCAGACCGTTCTTATTCACACGCGCGCTGCGAGTTGAGTGACGTCATGACGTTTGTCATGTACATGTACATGTAGTGCAATGACTTATTATGTAGTACACTCGGACGTCTGTTATCCGGGCACCTTGGGACCGGGCACTGCCCGTATCTCAGATTTGCCCGTATCTCAGAATAACTCATCTACCATGTATCATATCATTTTTGAAGAAGTTTATTTGGAACGTATTGCACATGTTCAGGATGCAAAACGAAACCCATTGATAAAAATGTGTGGATTACATATGTTGACAATGAAAAATAAGCACTTCCACGTACGGAAAATTTCAAAACCCCAAGTTCGAAGCATTTTGTGCTATAGGAACTCAAGCTGAAGGTGCCCGGTAGAGAGACGTGCCCGTATCTGAGGCGTCCGGATAAGAGGCGTTTGAGTGTACTTCTAAACTAGTGGGTGTCGTAAATGGGAATGACTGGACATGTACATGTACATGTAGCAGTTACTGTTTACACGTGTACATGACATGTACTCACCTCCATACATGACTCAAAGCCAATCAGTTAAAATACTGCACTCATGTGAAAATGTGCACTCATGTGGAAATTCCAAATTTTAAAAGTGTTCTTAAATCTGATGAGGACTGATCCGAGAGCCTCTGCGTATGAGGTTGTACTGCGCCTTTATCATGCCGATACTTCTCTATAATTCAGGCACCTGGGGCCTGACGGTTGCTAGCGAACGCTCCCTGGACGCTTTCCATAGAAGGCAACTCAGGTCACTTCTCGGCATCACATGGCCACAAAAGATTAGTAATTTGGCGTTGTATGCCCGATGTGGAGTGGAGCCGGTGTCGGACTTGATCCGAAATTCACGCTGGAGTTTATTCGGGCATGTGCTTCGCCTGGGTAAGGACACGCCAGCACGATTGAGCATGGAGCAATACTTTCAGGCACCCGAGGGGAGGTACCGTGGGAGCCTGAGGCCGAGGGTGACACTACCAATAAAGCTCCACACCGATCTGTCCCAGTCGAACAATGGGCACCTGCGGAGTGTTGAGGACTTGCGCCGTCTGGAGCGGATTGCTGTGGACCGTCCAGCATGGAACGCGCTGGTGAAGAGTGTTTGTGCACACCCTCGTCACAAGTAGAAACAGCCATGGCACCCTTATAAACTCATAACAACCATTCTATAATAATATTACTATTTGAATCTTTTAATAATTATCTGGCAACTCAACCTCATACGTATAATTATCTGGCCACCCATTGACCATGATGCTACATGAGGAGACAATAGTGATGACATTTTTCCAATGAGACCAATTTTATGACGCTCCATGTTACTGAAGGACTAACTTCGATCATTGGTTTTGTAGAGCCCCATTCTCTAGGAGCTGTCTACATCTGCTTTGTTTCAATGTCCAGCATAAGCGAACGTGTGGATCAAGCATAACTGCTTGGTTGACGCTGCCGCGGGAATGCGTATAATAATAATAATAAATCTGATAATTCTAGCCTGGACTGTTCTTAAATTTTGCCGGTTTTCCAGCCTGGGTGTTCTTCGGCGAGGTGTTCTTCGGCGCCCGATCTTACTGTAGTCATGCCTCCGGCTCGAGTCATGGACGTAACCCCCGCTGCGTGTAGCCTAGGCTACTGTAGTCTCTACAGCCTACCTCACTAACGGGGGTTACCTCACTAACGCCGTAACGGGGGTTACCTCACTAACGGGGATTACGTCCATGACTCGAGCCTGAGCTGAAGCATGACTACACCAACAAGTCGAGTCCTGTACTAAAACACTGCAGAGAAAACACTCAGTGCAGACAGTGCAGACTACTCATACTGTCATACAGACAGGAAGTAGGTCACTACCCGTAGTACAACTACAAGTGGAGGTACAGTCATTTAGATCTACTGCTAGTACTACATAGGTGCTTATTGCCGCCGGCTCTGCTGACACGGGCAGAGGCGTGACCGTTCGCCTTTGCATGCCGGTGGGCATTTTTAATAGGTAACGCTTTCTTGTGAAGCTATTGCATTCAATTATACAATATTATTTCAATTGAGTATTGAGATTCCTCAGCCTACTCAAGCTCAACTGATGAGGGGTGAATTCCCCGAAACACTGTGTATTGAGCAGGGAGTGGCGCTTTCTTTCAGGTTTGCCGAGCGGAAGGTGCGACGTGCTCCTGGTGTGCTCCGGATGGCAGTCGTGAGTCAGTCAAGTGTCAAGTTCGGCAAGAAGCGTGTGCTCCTTGTTGGAGCAACCAACTAATACTTCAAGACATGGTCAGTGTCACTGGTTAGCTTTAAATTTTCGTTTCTGACCCAACGATCGACTTGTGACGTAACCCTAGTTGGAATCTTACCGTTTTATTTCGTTCTCCCGCTATTAAAACAGGGCTTTCTATCGTCGAAACGGTACCAAACGGTATTTTAGGTGTTGGGTTCGAGTACCGTTGGATTTAGCGCGAACGGTAAAATGCTAACATGTATTTTTGAGTCGAGCGAAAAGCCGAATAGGCGAAAAACGGGCCGATTTGAGGGAAAAACGGGCCGATTTGGGGAAAGCCTACATGACTATATATGTGGAGCGAGACGCGAAGGTCCCTGGTTCAGTTCCTGGTGGTGACAGTCAATTTTTCTTCAAACTTCTCCCTTTTCCATTCCCTCAACTGAAGATTACCGTGTAGGCATACATGTACATGTATGCGGATTATGCCGGCAGAATAATTGGCAGAATATTCGGTACTTTTTCTGGTAAGTTTCATGCATGTTTGGTGTGTGGATAAAGAAAAGGAGCAGAATTCGAGGAATTGTCCGCCATAAGGTTTGTATGGTTCTGCTAGGCCTTGACGGATTATGCTAGCATAATTTTTCGCATAATTCCTACCAAAATCGAATAATTGCATAATCCGAGGCTAATTGCATACGAATCGCATAAATTGGAATAATCCGCCTTTTCGCATCAAATTCCATACAGTTGTACATGTTCTACAAGTACAAGTACAAGTAGACGCACCAGGAATTCGGAGGTTTACGACTCCCTTGATAATATGTCCAGTCCATTACAATCATTGACGTTCGTAGCTAGGTCGGACGGTGCGTTGACCCCGTTGAACTTTTCCTACTGCAGTACAACGCCCTCTACAAAAGACTCCCCTGTTATTTTGCACAGAACCATCATGTACATTAGCAGCAGATGTGAGCATAATGCGGCATAATATGATAACTTTTAGCATAAAAATAGCATAATTCGGGAATTTTTTCAGCAATGCGAAAAGCATAATTTCACGAAAATATTAGCATAATCCGTCAAGGCCTAGGTTCTGCCAATTACACTGCTTTTCGAGCAGAATCTGCCACCTTTTCGAGCATTATCCGCCAATGCCTGAGGCAAGGCAGCACGTGACAGTCCCGATCAAACTAGAAGCTCTGGCCGACCAAGAGTTGGCGCCATGGCCGAACCGAAGCAAGCTCACTTTTTCGTTTTGATCTGACAACAATTTCGAATATTTCCAGTCGAATACTGGAAACTGGCCCAAAAAGCTCATTTTTAACCCACATGGCCACATTTTCTCATTTTATTTATTTATTTCACCTTCCCGTGGCCAGAGAATATAGGCCAATATGGAGGGAGGGGGGGGGGGGCGGTAGCCAGCCATGGCGGTATACAAAACAAAGCAAAAAAATATTACACATTACTGGAGGCAAAGAGAAACAAATCTGGATGAAGAATTAGCAGTTATTAGAACACGAGCTTCATGTTGGCCTTGAAATCCTTTAGCGTACAAGACGATTTTACTGATAGAGGCAGGGCCAGCCAGAGAGAATAGGCAGCGAAAAACGGAGATCTGGTATAAGCTGATGTTCGGGCTTTCGGTAAAGTGCCAGGGATTACGCGTAGGACGAATGGGAAGAAACCAGTTATATTTACGCAAGTGTGGCGGGGCTTTGTCAAGACGAATAGAATGAACAACAATACACAGTTTTCGATCCGCTTGACTAGAGATGGGGAAGGTGTTAAACATATCATACAGCTCGGCAGAAGGAAAGTATGATTGTTTGCGGAAAAGGACTTTGAGTATCCTCTTATTATTATTTTTTTTGTGTACAACCTGGCCTGAAGTATGTTCAATTTCTCAAATTCAGTGAGCATGTCATGAAAATAAATCCGAGAAGAAAGAAAAAGGCCCAACCCTGCCCTGCCAGTTATTTGGACTTACGGGGGTCGCCATGGCAAATAATAAACATAAAACTGCACACGTTCGGGCTCTCCGCCTTCTCCGTGAAATTATAATACCGTAAAAGAAAACTAGAGGGGAAAAAAGAAGCAACAATGAGGAATAGGAACTGATTTAGGAACCACTTGCAGTCAGTATCCTCTTATTGATGCCTCTTTCTACAGAAAACTGATTCACTTTGGAATTGTCTCCCACCCCAATTGACAACTTTAGGTTCCCTCACAGAATTCAAGCGTTCTTTACGTATTTACATTGCAAAGTATCAGTTCGACTGCACTGGTATCCCTTTTATTATGTGATCATTGATTTACACTGCTTGTTCTTTCACTGTATCTTTTGTACAGCATCTCTCTTTTCCCGAACTCATTTTGCACACTTTCTCTTTTTCCCAACTCCAATGTTCATTGTATATACAGGTACACAAATATGAGATCCCCGATAGACGTCAGCCTTTGGTAATCAGGAAGTAAAGATTATAATATGTTTTAACTACAACTAACCCGTGCACCGGCGAGGGGATTTACTTACATGCACGTCTCCTGTGCGCCATCGGCACTCGCTGTTTCTTCGCTCTGGTCGGCCTCCGCTTCCATCTCTGGTTCTTGGTGTTCAATACTTTGACAGTTCGACGACAACGATTTCACCGAAAACTGCAGACGCCTCGTTCCGTGCACAGCCTTCCTCGATGCCACTGGCTTTTTCGGATAACAAATCTTTTCGGGCAATCTCTACGCCTGGCCGCTAGACGATGAAATCATTTTTCAACCTCTTCTCTCACTCTGTTGCCAGCTACCAAAGGCTAAACGACGATCTCCTGACCTCGTGCATGTACGCTAAGTACATGTACCCTAAGTAGCTTATTGTGAGCTCCGAGCTGCATGTAACATGCATGCGTGTTCTTCATCCTAAAAGTCCCAACTTACTCCGCTAATCCTAACAGTTACGTTTTGAACTGAGAAGTGCTACTAAGAGTATAGTTATACCGGTGCATGTTACCCCCTGATCTTCAAAACGCGGACCGCAACTTAGCCCATGTCATCCTCCTCCTATGTGGTTTGAAGCACCTACGAGGCTATGTGGTTTGAAGGAACATTAAACACTCTATCGAGCGGAAGGACTCTCATTGTACATGTAATGCTTATGTAACCCCCATATGGAACCCCCCCCCCCCTATGTGTAAAGAGTAGCGCCATCCCCACCCCCTTGCACTGATTTCGTGTCCACGGAGGTACTAAATTCTTAAGAATGAACTCCTTGAGCCTCTTGTACGGGCAAAATAACACATTAATTTTGTGAAGCATCAACACAATTACAAACATGTACATGTATACTGTGACGTATCATCGGACGTACTGTAGGTACATGTACTACTATCACTAGGTCCCGATCCGCTAATGACTGACGGTCTTTACATCCAACAATAGAGCCCTGTTGGAATTATGTATGAGCATACATGTAGGTCAAGGAATTAGTACTTCAAGTAGTTGTATCACACATTGACAGCATGTGAACGTGTGGAGGTCGCTTATCATCACTTTACCATTATGAATGCACTCTCCACAGGCAGCTGAGTGAAGTCACAGTATTACATCAGAGAGTTCAAACATCGTCGCCATGACCCACGACGCCAATGGGCCATTATCAATAGCTTGTCTGGTAGAACAGCAGTGCGGGCTG
>NC_088650.1:29658184-29670684 GCF_964019385.1 Sycon ciliatum | reverse complement strand
TCCGCCGGCAGCAGGACCTAGCCAGACATTCGCGGTTCTGCTTGTGATCCGTGTCCCGTTTTCTGGTCTCCTTTCCATAGGGGTGACACTTGCCCCTCTGGGCAGTCATGCTGCTAGTAGTAGTAGTAGTGTGTGTGTGTGTGTGTGTGTGTGTGTGTGTGTGTGTGTGTGTGTGTGTGTGTGTGTGTGTGTGTGTGTGTCAGAGACAGAGACACAGAGAGAGTGGGGGGGGGGGGTGGGGGGGGAGAGGAGGAGAGATATGCGGATTGTTAAAATGGATTTCGACATAGAGTTAGGTACACAGAATGTTAATATGGGTAAAGGCTGGGCAAGTCGAGAGCCGTGGCTAGAGCTTTAAATGTCCGCCAATCGCCTTCCGTACGGACTGCAACTGGGAGAGCATTCCACAGAATGCTGCTAACAAACTGAATTGAACGACGTCCAGCAGGACCAGGGAGGAACGGAACTTTCAGCAGGCTTGACACTTGACCCCGTGTCGTCCTCAGCTGAGGTGTGGCAGGGTCGTTGATCGGCACGAACAGATTCTTAAACAGAAGACTTGTCTTGTCATTTTAAACATTTGAAAACGAAGATGGCAAGCGTCTGGAAGAGAAGCTGTGGCAAGCTTGGCACACCCAGTAGCTCGACAAGGGGGGCAGTAGGGACCAGAGTCCTTTGCTGCAGGGTCGCTCTGACACCGGATTTTGACAGGCGGTGGAGTTTATCCAGGAGCTGCTTGGAAAGACTGGAGAAGAAACAGTTGGATACATAGGACAGATGAGCCTGTATCATGCTGACATACCAGACTTGGCGTGCTCTTAGGCTCAGGGACCTGCCGTGTCGCCATAGCTGTCCAATTACTGGCCCAATCTTGCGTGTGACATGGCTGATATGTGGCTGCCAGGAGAGGTCATTGTCGATTACAACACCCAGGTATTTCGCAGATGGTGTTGCTTCCAGGGATTTTCCTCGACAACGTACATGTTCTTGAACATCAGCACCGCCTCTTGGCTTTACAAACAGAACTTGGGTTTTCTGGGCATTCAGAAGTAGGCCGATGTCATCTAGCCACTTGGCGAGGTTGGTCACTGCAGACGACAGAGACTCGCAGACTTGCTTGGGACACGCGTTGGAGCAATCGAGAGCGATGTCATCAGCGAATTCCTGATCTGCCACATCTGGAGGCATCGTTGACTTGACGTCAGCAGTGTAAATTACAAACAGGAGTGGGCCTAAGACACTGCCCTGCGGAACACCGCGAGAGCAAGGAACAGTCCCTGACAACTGATCCTGCAATTTGATCTGCTGTGTCCGGCCAGACAGGTAACTGCAGAACCAGTTGAGTGCAGTTCCCGAGATGCCTAGCTTAAACAGTTCGATAACGAGTCGCTCATGCCTGACGCGGTCAAAGGCCTTTGACATGTCGACAAACACGATGCCGGTATACTTGCGCTCTGCCCGTGCCATTTGCCATCGATCAACAGCATACGTTAAGGCATCTTCTGTGGAGTGAAGCTTTCGGTAGGCGAACTGAGCAGGCGGAAGAAGTTGCTTGGAGTCCAAGTACTGCGTGATCTGATTTTTTACAAATGCTTCTGTGATGCGGGAGATAACTGGGAGCAGTGACACAGGGCGGTAGTTCTTTGGCAAAGTTGGGTCTCCACTCTTGAAGAGCGGACTGACGTGGGACAACTTGAAGGACAGGGGGAACTCACCGGAGGACATGGATATATTAATGATGCGTGTAAGTGTGGGGGCAATGGTTGGATAACACTTTTGCAGGATGATGCTTGGAACTTGGTCACTGCCTGTTGCCTTGAAAGGGTTGACAGATTTCAAACTGCTTGCCACATCCTCGACTGTCACTACACTGAAGTCGGTAAATGCCCCTTCCGCCATTGGACCAGAGGGAGAACAGAGCTGAGGACGCTGGGGATCATGGACAACGTCACCAAACACCTTGCTAAGATCCGATATGGGTACTTGAGCAGTGTGCGATTGTTTCTTCCGGCCAACCACAGTATTGATGACTGACCAAAGTTTACGTTGGTCAGAAGTCTGGCACTGCTGGATGAAATACGTGTTCTTCAGGCTCCTGTCCAGCTTCCTGGCCTTGGCACGAGCAGTGCGGTGTTGACTGCGGAGATCATCATTGCAGCGGTTCTTCATGAGCAGTCGATGGAGTCTGTCTCGCTCCCGTACGCAGGCCACAAGTTCATCTGTTACCCACGGGCAGGGACGTCTATCCCGATTTCGCCTCATCCGCACGGGTGCATGCTTATCCAATGTTGACACTATGGAGGCGATGAAAGATGATGCAAGGGTGTTGACATCATCTATGGCGAGCAGAGAGGCCTGCTCTACACTGAGATCGCTGTTGAAGGTGTCCCAGTTTATCTTATGGATGCGGCGTGTAGGTCTGTAGCTGGAAGTACGGCCTGGTGCAAACCCTGCCACAGAGAGATTCCCAAGTACTGCAAAGTGGTCACTAATGTCTAGGTAGGCTATCTCACAAGGTCCCGTCAGCGGGGAAGTTGATAGGAAGAGATCAATGATTGACTCAGTAAGGGTGGTGGCACGTGTTGGTGAAGACACATAATTTGTCATACCAAATTTGTTAAACAAGTCAGTTACTCGTATGGCCATGGGTGACTGGTTCATTTTCATATCAACGTTGAAATCACCCAGCATGACAATTGCCAGAACCTTCTTTCCTGGTGCATGAACTGATGCGTCTAGGTTGGACTCCAGGGAGGTCCAGAATGCTACAGGTTTGTCCGGTGGACGATAACAGCATCCAACCAGCACTATGCCACCGGAAACGCTAACTTCTATCCACAGCAGCTCTAAGTCAGTCTCCAAGTCTTCGCGCAAGAACAGATTCATGGCAGTATATCCCAACACCACCACCACGTTTCTGCAATCTATCCTTCCGATGTAGCTTGAAATGTGGGATAGTAAGTTCACTGTCCAAGATATCTGGATTGAGCCAAGTCTCAGCCATACCAAAGACACGAATGCCTCTGTTTGACAAGAACTTTTGCACTTCGGATGTCTTGCGCCTGATACTACATACATTCAAGAAGGCAGTGTGCAGCATGGTCATCAGCAGGCATGGTTGATTTCAGAGCCATCGCTGACTGAGGGCGCGTGCACATTTGTTTCCACTTCCGAAAGGGATGCAGAATTAATTATTTGCTTGCGTGTCGTCACATGCTGTGGTTTCTGTGGTATCATCACTGACATCGGAGGCAGAGTACTTGTCGAAAATCCACTGTCTGGAATAGAGTGGTCTGGGCCAGAAGCGACGATCCAACGGCGTCTTGCTGCACGATGCGTGGACTACCAGTCTCGCAGACGACGACTTCTGCTTCTGAAAAACTTTACAGTCGAGAATTTTAATAGGGGGAGTCTTCAACTCCGATGAGCGACACTCCACGAAGCGTGCTAGCTGCTCCGGTGAGGCATCGCGCAGCAGATTGCCAACAAACACAACACATGTAATGGATTAGCTCTGGTATGTGCACTATTCTTGGGTTTGTGCACCCCTATATTCTATTGAATAGGGCTTGAAAGTGATGACGTCAAAACGGCCAGGGAGTAGTAAGTTGACATCAGATTTCTATTTTTGGATCCACTAAGGTGTGACTTTGTTGTTGTTATGTTGTTGTAGAAGTTTATTTAACGTCGCACCACAAACAGGCGATTTCGCCTCCTTTGATACATGTGGACGACAGAAGGAATGAGAGAGAGGGGGGGGACAGAAGTTTGGAGAGAGGAAGGGTAAAAATAAATAAGCAATCAACCTCAGGGCTACACCAAAGCAAAAACGGAATGGGAACATACTATATACAAAATAGCTTCATACATATATTATTGCAAAACACGTCTACTATTCTTCAGTCCGCTATACCACAGAAACACACTAGCCGAAAAGCATTTAAACGGAGCCATGATGCGCTTTTAGCAGGGCACAGAACTGAAGGTGGCTGGGTTCGGAACGGAGATCAGGCGGGAGCTGGTTCCGCAGGACTGCGCCGATGAACTGCATGGTCGCTCGACCCGCAGGACCGGGCCAAAATGGTACTCAAACGAGGTGGTGTGCTGCTCCCCGAGTGCGGTCACCAGTAACTCTCACGAAGAAGCTGGTGAAGAGGGAGCTAGCTCGGGAGAATAGACAACGACGGACAAAGATGAGGAGCTTTTAAAATGTTAAACATGTCCTCCAGGGTGGTGAGGCGGAGCTGTTCAAAGATCGGGCTCGTGCGCGACCACGGTGGCAGACCGAAGAAGCCACGGATAGCGCACTTCGTTAGACGTGTGAGGGGCTCCATGTTGCCAATTTGAAGTGACGGATAAAAGGCTTTGGAAGCGTACGACAACCTACCCTGGATCATCGACCTGTAAACAGAATCTTTGACGCCAGGGTGAGGCTTCGGCGGCTCCGCCACAGCGCACCTACTGACTTCCGCACCTGCTGGATTGTGTGATTGACGTGAGGCTCCCAGGAGAGCTGCCCATCTACCATTACGCCCAGGTACCGCGCTTGTTCCACAACTGCAAGGGCTGCATTCCCACAGTGAATTCGAATGTTATCTGTGTCAGGGGCTGGGCCTCTTGGGGTAATCAACAGAGCTTGCGTTTTCTTTTGGTTCAGCATTAGTCCGCGGTCCTCCACCACTGCGACAGGCCAGTGATGGCTGTGCTTAGAGAAGAGCACACTTGTTCGCAACTGCCCGAGGCTTCAATTGCAATGTCGTCTGCAAATTCCTGGTTTGTGACCTGCTGGGGCAAGCAGCATAGGCCTTGGCGGATAATGCTCGAAAAGGTGGCAGATTCTGCTCGAAAAGCAGTGAAATTGGCAGAACCATACAAACCTTATGGCGGGCAATTCCTCGAATTCTGCTCCATTTCTTTATCCACATACCAAACATGCATGAAACTTACCAGAAAAAGTACCGAATTCTGCCAATTTTTCTGCCGGCATTATCCGCCAAGGCCTAAAGCAGCATCGAAGGTTACGGATGTATAGTGTGAACAGGACTTTGCTATTGCCTAAGTATGTGGGTGCATAGCAACCCACTCACGTCGCATGCAGGTGAGACTTTTATTTTGCCACCAGTTGTAACCCCGCCCCCAGTAGCCAAATCAGTCAGTTTCACTGGCTACATCTCCATGCTGTGGGTAAGACCGCTTGAAATGTGCTTGGATCCATACAAAACTGGATCCAAGTGGATCCAATTTTTGAATTTTTGAAATTGTTGCTATGCTGTGACGTAGCACTTTCAAGCCCTATATCCAATAAAATGATATTAAAAATCACAACAAGAATAGAATGGGATACGGAGCTTGGGTGGGCTGTGACTCAGAGTTTCACGCCTGTGGCGATCATCAGACAGCCACAGGCGTGAAACTCTTGAGTCACAGCCAACCCAAGCTCCGTATCCCATTCTATTATTTTTGTATGAAGCTCTGCACCCCGGTGCATTGAGCACTCTTTCGAGGACCACACCCAACTTTCCGTGTATTAAAAATCACATCATTATTCTCGTAGATTTGAATACATGGAAGCCATATTATGCATGCCCGGTATGGATTTACCATGCATCTGCCGTAAGAGACCATCTGCCGTAAGAGACCGCTTTTTCTTGCACCAAGGCCAAGCAAGGCAAGGCCAAGCAAGGCAAGGGGCGGTCGCTTACGACAGATTTGACTGTATCGGGAAATCCCTGATTTTTCGCACCAATCTGCTACATGCAGTCATGAGATTCAACCATCATTGTGTCTGAAATGCGTAGATCTACGGTTGGAGTGCATTGTACTATATCAGTACATTGCTTTGTGGAGATGTAACACTTTTAGCACTTTGTAACTCGTAATGTCGCTAAAACCCCACACAATGCTCGTTTTGTTCCAATCTACAATGCAATGCTCCATAACGCTCTGATGCTCGGATAGTCTTATAAACTAATGCCGAATATAATGCCGGCAGTATCCGCTGGACCCTAACTGCGAGATGCTGCAGAAGACCAGGTTCAACCATTCTGGACGGCCATTCACCGCCGGTGGGCTACACGATACCGGAGGAAGTTCCGAACTACATGTAGATTCCAGTGAAAACCAAAGATTCCTTTGCTCCTGGACGCTCCGACGAGTTGTGACATCAGCCAGGTACGCAGTAACTAGTTGTTTCATCGCTATAGCGAGGACGACGCCAATCGGTAAACTCTCGCTCACAGCCATCACCAGCCTCTCAAAACCATCACTTGGCATCCCCCAGAGATGTCGGAGAAAGCCTGTACATATGCTACCAGTGAGTAGGTACTAGGTAGATCTACTACTACTAGGTGGATCTACTACTACTAGGTGGATCTACTAGGTATAGCCTATAGTATAGGTGCACAGTGGAGGAGTATGACCTGTCAGTACATGTAGTGTGGAAATGGAGATGTACGAGATGTGTTGCCCACAACAACATACATGCTTGCACAGTAAAACCTGACAAGGCGACCACTCGGATAAGGCGACCACCTGTTAAAGAACACCACTGGAACCAGGACCAAGGGATGCTATTTCCAGTCAATTGACCCTGGATAAGGAGACCACCTAGTAACAGAGCGACCACATCTTGAAGGTCCCTTGAGCGGTCGTCTTAGACAGGTTTCACTGTACTTGATCAGGAAGTTGGTTGCTCCCACACTGGAGCTCGTGCTTTTTCCCGCCGACCTGACAGGACACTCGACTCGCTGCCACTATTCCAACTTTTGAGTGTAGAAAAAAGGAAAAGAATAATTCGCAAAGACGGCTTACCAATTGCTATGCAATTGTGTTGAGAAAGGATATACATGATATTCGATATCAGATTCTGATGAAATCATACAATTACAAAGAGGATGATTGACGATGTGCACACGAGGTCATGGGGAGAACCATACAGAATCTGGGCAATGCATAGAAACTGATTGAAAAGCAAAGAGGAAATACCAGGACAGCTTCGAAGGGATAGAAGAATGTCGAAACTGAGCTTTGCCGAGGAGCGCCTGCAGCTACGTACTAATAATCGCAGACCTCCTGCATAATGGGATTTTGAGAAAAGACACTTTAAAAGCTTGGTAATAGTCCTGTTCACACACGCACACGCACACACACATACGCACGCATGTACACACACACACACACACACACACACACACACACACACTACTACTACTACTACTATAGCATGACTGCCCATTGGGCAATGTCACCCCCGGAGGGGGCCAGAGTTTGGAGTGCACCGTCATTGGCAGGACTTCTGGTGCCTCGTCAAATCTTGCTGTCGTCGGAAACGTTTCGGGCAATGCATGCAGATCAGCGGCAGTGATTCCCTATCGGCTGCAGCAAGACGTTTTCCACGGTTGCAGTTATGGCGGTTAAAACCAGCCCGGGACTTGAAGCAGCGATTGCAGCGTTGACAATGCTGGAAGCAGCAACTAGCGAGAGACGCCGTCAATGCCGTATCTGCATGTTCAGGGAGTGCAGGCTGGCAGCGATGAACTGCAAGCCCACCCTTACTACGGAACCATCGGCAGCAACTGACGCACTGTGCTGAACCACGCTGTTGGTGGACGGGAAATTGGCGCTCAGCCAAACACTTGTGCCGTGCCTTGTCTTGAGGACGAGAGAAAGCCCGGTTGCAAGATGAGCAGAGTACGGATTTCTCTACTGCCCGAGGAGGCTGAAAAACCAGAACCTGCTCTCGCCAAGCTGACCGGTCTTGTGCGCAATCAAACCAGTTTGGAATGGACTTCGTGTCAGTAGCCACAACGTCTCTCCACCTACGCCTGGGACCGCAGAAGGGGCGCGCAGCCAACAAACGACCAAACAACAGCTGCAATGGGACACGGTCCTCCGACATCCGAGCCACATGACCAAGCCACTCTAAACGACGATGGCGCATCTTAACAGAGAGTGGCACTGGGTCACCCCAGTGACGACGTAACTGCGCAGACGTGATGCGATCGGATTGCTGCTGACTGCGAGGGATGGCTAATATTGTGCGGATGCAGCGATGATGAAAGGCATCCAAACGTCTACTATCAGCTTTCAAGGGCGTCCAGCACTCACTGCCGTACAGCAAAATGGACAAGACACAGGCCACGTATAGCTTTCGCTTACTGACTAATGACAGCGAGCGATCCGACAAGACTGGAAGAAGAGCTCCAAAGGCTTTGGAAGCCTCAGCTATGCGGCGACTGACGTCAGTAGAGGAGCGGGCATCCGGTGTCACGACGGACCCCAGATAAATGAAGGATGGAACGTGCTCCACAGTATCACCGTTGACGTTCATATCGGCTCTATCAGGCATGTTGACTTGGCTACCTGCCACGAGAAATTTCGTTTTAGCAGCGTTGACGCAGAGGCCAAAGGAAGAGGCAACCGTGCAGAATGTTTCAAGGCACTTCTCAGCACCAGGGCGGTCTTCAGCGAGCAAGACCGCGTCATCTGCGTACTCAATGTCGTTGATGATTGCGGCAGTAGACTGGCGAGCGGGCTTTGAGAAAAGGTTGCCATTGATGCTAAATTGGATGGGGATGCCAGGTGGATGGTCGCTGTCCTGCATCATTTGTGCCCACCGCTCAAGCACAACACCGAAGTACAGATTAAAAAGTACTGGGGCCATCACACAGCCTTGACGGAGGCCATTGTTGACCGCAAACGGCTCGGTAGTGCTGGCACCGACGCGCACAGCTGCCTGCATGCTCTCGTGGAACGATTGGATTAGATTGAGGAGCCCTTCAGGAATGCCTAGCCTCCCCAATGCTAGCCAGAGTGCTTGGCGTGGTACGGAATCATATGCTTTCTTCAGGTCTACGAAGACACAGAACAGCTTCTGACGGTGCTCGTACGATTTCTCGATGAGCTGGCGAATGGAAAAGATGGCATCAGCGCAGCCGCGACCAGGGCGAAAGCCACACTGGGATTCTGGAAGTTCTTGTTCCGCGACAAGTTGGAGACGGTCCTGAATGAGACGGCCACAAACCTTGCCAGCGACATCTAGGAGGGCAATGCCGCGCCAGTTGTTGCAGTTGGTCAAGTCACCCTTTTTGGGAATCGGGACGAGTTGGGCATCCCGCCAATCCTGGGGAACCGTTCCGTTGGTCCATGCAGTGTGAATAACATCAAGCAGAGCCTCAAGCAATGGTGTACCACCAGCTTTAAGCAGTTCAGGTGCAATTCCAGATGAGCCAGGAGCCTTGCAATTAGCCAGCTGGCGTATAGCCATAGTGAGGTCCTCTAGCGAGGGAAGTTGGCCGAGTGACTCATCAACTTCACGCTGCTCAATGTGGTCAAAGATGGTAGCATCGAAGGTGCTGCGAACGTTCAATAGACGGGCAAAATGCTGCAGCCAGCATTTCTCTTGCCCCTCCTGGGAGCTACAGATAACTCCGTCACTGCCACGGATGGATGGGATGGAGATAGGTGATAATCCCGAATAGCACTTCTGTATATCACGGATTGCAGACCATGCGTGCTTGCCACTAAACCGACTTGACTCAACCACATTAGCTTTACGTCCAATCCACTCACTCTTTGCGTTACGCACGGCAGTTCTGCACTTGCCACGAGCCTCGACAAAGCGACGCCTGTCAGCGTCAGAACCAGAGGCGAGCCATTTGCGATGTAAGGCATTGCGGCTATCCAGCATAGGTGCAAGAACATCAGCACACGCTTCAAACCAATCAGGCTGGCGACGACGTGGACGGCCAAGATGCTTCTCAGCGCTGGTGACGATAGCAGATTTGACGGCAGACCATTTGTCCTCAACGCAGCCATCATGATTCCAGGATCGTAACTCTGACGCAACAGACGTCGCATATTGTTCACGAGTTTTACAGGTTGCAGCTCTCTGCGCTTCCGTCATGCAGGAGTGTTTGACAAGTTGTTGCACATCAAACTTGACAGGTCTTTTTGCACGCTTGTGGCAAGCAGATGAGCGGATGCGGTATGTGAGACACACAAGGTTGTGATCTGTACTACACTCAGCTCCCCTGATGACATGGCAATCCATGCAGTTGGACAGGTCTTGTTCCCGGACCATAGGGCTTGAAAGTGATGACGTCAAAAACGGCCTGGGAGTAGTAAATTGACATCAGATTTCTATTTTGGATCCACTAAGGTGTGACTTTGCTATTGCCTCAGTATGTGGGTGCATAGCAACCCACTCATGTCGTATGCAGGTGCAACTTTTGCTTCGCCACCAGTTGTCACCCCGCCCCCACTAGCCGAATCAGTCAGTTTCACTGGCAACATCACCTTGCTGTGAGTGAGACCGCTTGAAATGTGCTTGGATCCATACAAAAACTGGATCCAGGTGGATCCAGTTTTCGAATTTTTCAAATTGTTGCTATGCCATTGCTATGGAGTGACGTAGCACTTTCAAGCCCTATTGCATAGTCGATGCAGTGCCACCGCTTCGAGCGGGGATGTTGCCAGGTACACTTGTGGATGTTACGTTTCATGAACCAGGTGTTGCACACAGTAAGGCTGTTGCACGCTAAAAACTGGAGAAGCTCAGCGCCAGCCTCATTGACAGTGCCAACACCATGTGGGCCACGTGTTCCATACCAGCCATCGTCACAGATTTCAGCTCCAACTCTAGCGTTGACTTGAAGTCTCCCAAGATTATCAAGGAGTCCTGGGTGGGTACGGACAGAATAACTTCCTGAAGAGAGTCAAAGAAATCGTTCTTTGCATCGCGACTGGACCGGAAAGTCGGTGCGTAGCACACCACGACGTGGACCCAAATGTCACCGAACTTTAGCTTGCAGCGTGCGACACGCGATGAGACAGCAGACCACTGATTTCCCCCTGCTACGAACGCTTGCTGTGCGCGTCCGCGTAGTACGACTCCAACTCCTTCGCCTCGTTTGAAATCGTCCGTTGGGATGGCGCGACCTGACGTGAGAACAATTGCATCCTCGACACGGAATATATCTTTACCAAACCACTTCGACTCCTGGAATCCAGCCACTTCTATTTCGTACCGACGAAGTTCACTGACAACGATGTTGATTTTCTTGTCTTCCACGACGCGCTTTCCACGAGCAGCAGTTGAAACCGGGCCATCGATGTTCACTAAAGTCCTGACGTTCCACGAAGCAAATTTGACAAGAGCACCAGCTGGGCGCCTCCGACGGGTGCCTCCAAACTCTGGCTGCTTTGAAGCTGAAACTCTACACATCCGAGGGGTAGCTAGCCCACTGCGGATGGAGGACTACGGACGACGCGACAGTGACAATATCAAATTCAAATAATTGTCCTGTAAGTCACGTCGTTGGATCCGCTGCCCTAAATTCAAAAGGTCTACACTTGACACGCCAGGGGCTCTCCTAGCAAGCTAGGAGAGCCCTGAGTGTACCTACGCTGCTTCGGAGGCTCTAACTAGTCTCAGCAAATAGAAAAATTCCGGAGCTAGAAAAATTCAAACTGTCCCCCAAGAAGACAGTCCACACACACACACACACTCACACACACACACACATGCGCACGTACATGTGTATGTGCGCACGTGCACACACACGCACACACACGCAGACACACACACATACGAGTGCATGTGTGCACGTGCATACACACACAGACACACACACAGACACATACGTGCGCATGTGCACGTGCACACACAGACGCACACATACACACATGCACACACACACGCAATCGCATGACGAAACTCTCAACGCGTCATGGGCAGCATTTTGGCTAGTGCTAATGTCGGGCACCTGGCGTGGTTAAGGAGGAACGTAGGAGAAAATGAGAAGAAGAAAAAACATTCCATTATCCAACACTGCAGCAGACTGCACTATTCTCAAACTGCAACGTTGCCATAAATTCCCACAGCCAAGGAGCAAAGAGAAGACAAGCGTTCTGTTGAAAGTCTGGCCGGGGAAGTACCTTCCACTGCAGATTAACAGAACAATAAAATAATAATGTTATGGCAGCCATGAGCATGACCTGTGCTGAACGTTTCCACCAAAGTCTACACTAGCGTCCATTGCCCACAGATGGCTGTGCAGTCATACCAACAAGAAGTAGAGATGTACCGACACCAGTGCCTCAATCAGTCCAGCGTGCGTAGCACTATCAGAGAGACTGCCTCAATGCCTCAATTCAGCTGCCAGATGTCTCCTTGGCGACAAGCCGCTCAGGGAAACTTTCTCCTCTCGGCGACCATCGTGTGCCACATGGTATGAAGACAGTTCGGCACGGTTACGGCATCCATGAAGTGCTTCACGTAAGTACCACTCTCCTTCTCGCTGAGATAGACTGCGCCTAGACATGCATACACACATAGACATACACACAGACCATGTATACACATGTACACATGCACACACACACACACACATGCACACACACACACACACACATGCACACACACACACACACACACACACACACACACACACACACACACACGACAGGATGACACACACATGCGTGCACACAAGTTTAAC
>NC_088650.1:29550684-29653184 GCF_964019385.1 Sycon ciliatum | reverse complement strand
TTTTCCCAGCGGACATTAGCTGCAAAATGACAAACGGATCAGAGAACCCGCTGCGATCCATAGCCCTCAAGTTCTGCACATGGTGTTAGCACAAGAAGCAAGCATAGGCATTCTATCAAGGCGAGAGAGAGAGAGAGAGAGAGAGAGAGAGAGAGAGAGAGAGAGAGAGAGAGAGAGAGAGAGAGAGAGAGAGAGAGAGAGAGAGAGAGAGAGAGAGAGAGAGAGAGAGAGACAATGATGGAGAGGGAAGCAAGCGGAGAGCCCAACAAACAGACGACAGATGGACATACAGGAAAGTGGACAAACAGACAAAAAAGATATGGAAAGATGCAGACAGATAAACAGCCATATACAGACACAGTTTTACTGTACAACGGCTAATTTTAACGGGTAAAGGTTTTAGAATTTTCTGAATCGGTCCAAATCGCCTTGAACATTATCAGCAATCCGAGTTTCCGAGTTTAAAAAGGATGATTAGCACTGTACACACAACATTTCGATTGGCGTGGCCAACCTTAGCGAAAGCACTCATTTCGCTTAAGTCGCAAAATTAGCCGATTTACATTATACAGACAGACAGACAGACATGAACAGAGAGATCGATATTGGCTCCTGTGAGTGGGTCGGGGGGGGGGGGGCAGGCGTGAAGGTTTGGCTGTGTGTGTGTGTGTGTGTGTGTGTGTGTTTGTTTGTGTGTGTGTGTGCGTGTGTGTGTGCGTGTGTGTGTGTGTGAGCGTATGCGTGCCTGTGTGTGTGTGTGTGTTTGTGTGAGCGTGCCCATGTGTGTGTGTGAGAGAGCATGCGTGTGCCTGTGTGTGTGTGGAAGCGTGTGTTTGCCTGTGTGTGTGTGTGTGTGTGTGTGTGTGTGTGTGTGTGTGTGTGTGTGTTTGTGTGTACATGTATTGGCTTAGCTCTAGAGCAACAAGAAGGAGTTTATCCGGGCCGTCCGGGGCAGAGCACCGCCCGTATCTTCGAAATGTAAGTAACTTCGACTCACCTACATTATGATGGGGAAAGGCCATAAATACGGTATATGACATCACTAACTCCACGAAAGTGACAAAAGAGTAGTAATATTTCCACTGACACCCGAGCCAGCCGGGAAAAAACCCTCGCGCTGACGGACGCAGTAGTGAGGGAAAAAAACCGGGTGTATATCCCCAACGGCGACATAGGAGTAACGGATAAGACCACGGTGAGGTAGCCACGACCCTTGTTCGAGGTACAGCGTCTCTGCACTGGAGTCTCCCACTGCTTGAGCCAGCTGCTCAATGAAGTGGAAAGTATATAAATGGAGAAGACATGGTGTCAATAAGAAGTGTAGCGCTCGCACTTGACAATGCAAAGTGTGTGGCATGACGCAAAATGCACATTGAAGAACTACGGAAGCCAGGACCAGCCCTCCCTTGGCGAGTACACCGACTGTGAAGCAGTCACTGCAAGGAAAGTGCACACACAAGAACAACACAGAAAGCTACTTGAGCAAAATATTGCTCATCCATGCATACTATGGACACAATCGGACTGCATTCGAGCGAGGCAAACATCTTTTCTTTGCATGTTGGAACACTGTACAAGACACATAAAGACACACATGTCTACTAACTGAAATACATTTATTGCACAGAAAAGTCAATATGAGTGTGTCCGAATGTACCTTTGAATAGACAAAAGCACATAAACCGCACACCAATGGATGAAAGTGGCGAAAGAAATGCAAGGCACAAAGCACTCACCACTCATGGAGGCATATCATCAGCTGCATTGCCGCCGTCAGCCATGCACGAAACCATATCCCGCATCTGGCGCACGACCTTCAACACTGCTGGCTGGGTGGAAGCCTGCTCCAGTTCATCGCACAATGCAGAGGCAGCATTGTTGTCGAGCGCGAGATGTAGTAGCTGCTGGAATTCTTTCCTGAGGGAAGCCATAGTCCGTCTCGTATCACTCCCGTGTTTCTCGGCCTCTTCGGTGGTCAGAAAGTGTGGTGGCTGAGACTGCCTGGACAGCGGATAGGCACCATCTCCAAATAATGTCGCTAGCTGCTTCCGTCTGGCTTTACCCACAGCAGTGAGGTTCACAGCATCCGGCACCAATTCCTCACCAGGACTGAAGGATTGCAGTGGTCTTGAAAACGCTAGCTCACCATTGGGAACCAACATTGTTCTCAGACGCGCACGCCACACCAGAAGTTCCTTAGCATAACCGGGACGGGCTCTCGATTCCGACTTTGGATCTGGCAGCTGTAGGGCACTGAATACTTTGGAGCGGAGCTTCATGAGCTGCTCATGGTTATGGATCACCCGGCGCCACATGTTGGAGTCTTTCTCCCCTGACACCCATGACTTCACATTGGCATTTAGCTCTTCGACGATAGCATCAAGTGCCTGGTGGAGGTCACCCTTTCCTGACCTGCTGAGGAAGAGAGTGCTGTCAATGAGACTTCGCAAATCTGTTGAGAGCGAGACGCGACGGACTTCCTCGGACATGTCAATCACTTGATATGTTGTGTGATTCCTCGCATGCAGCAATGGAGAGAGAACTCTGCGAGACTCAATGAACAGTGGTACGTCGTTGTGCCGTGCTCCCCGCCGAAGCATGAATAGTGGAAAGCAGTACTGAGTGCACAGCTCCAGCAACCAGGAATACGTATGATTGTTGGTGAACTGCTTGCACCAAACGAAGAAACCCTCTGCTGAAGGGGTGTTGCTGCCAGATTCCTGGGCGAGTACATATGGCCGCAGAAGTTCGTCAAAGCAGCCATCCGTGAAACGGCTCAGCTCATCGTATGTGCGGTGGTGGTCTTTGGCTTTGAAGGCCCAATCCAATTGCTTAGGAGAAGTATATCCCTGGCTAATAGCGAACTCCTTATAGGCAAATGGCCACAGAG
The DNA here is from genome assembly GCF_964019385.1 of Sycon ciliatum. NCBI lineage: Eukaryota > Metazoa > Porifera > Calcarea > Leucosolenida > Sycettidae > Sycon > Sycon ciliatum. The sequence continues at coordinate 29,650,294 of NC_088650.1, read as the reverse complement.
ACTTGACAATGCACTGGATGATGTTCATCTCCCAGTGCAAGCCACCTGAAATGGGTAGTACCCAATCAAACTCCCCATCAGGAATGTTTGTTGGGGGCATCAATTCAACCTTCTCAACCAGATCATCTAAAAACTTCCTCAGCCTCTCACGTAACGTACTCATGTTCCCTGTTACACCCAAGCCCCTTGTACTGCATGCACTCTTCAGGTCAGCCTTCGACATTGAGTCGACATGCAATATTCCTGCTTCATGGTTAGCCAATTTGGCTGCATCACGCCTTGCCTCCTCCATCACAGTCAATATGAGGGAGTACGGCAAGCCGTCACACACAACAGTGAGCCATTTCCTCACCCCCTCGTCACCTACACATTGTTTTACCCTTGCACGCTTCCCAACATCGCGCAATACAATGCGAACAGCTTCATGGGAGTTGGGGTTGACAAAAATGGGCTCTAGAAACCCAACATCTGCCGGGGACACAAGGGGCACATCTTCACCACTGGTCTTTGAGGACACTCTGGTTAACGAAACACCGGTACTGCTGTCCACATGCGGTACATACACAAACTCGGTGCCTGACTTTAGTGTGTCTGGCTTGGTGACTTTGATGTGCTCGGTCGACACCACTGATTTGCCTTGGTCAGCTTGCAATGCCTGCCTAACATTTACCCTGCATGTCGCATTGGGACACAAATGCAGCCTGCGCTCCATCTGTGTGCAACATTTAGGGCAGATCAGGTACCGTCTTTCTCGTTCCAATGATGCAAGATGGCTATCAACTGGGTCAGCTGATAGCCTCTGCTCAGACACAAGAGCTTCAATCCTTTTGTTCATGAAACTCAGCAAGTGTGGCTTAATCAAAGATTCTTGATCAAGAGGATCCGGTACCTGATCTATTGCACATTGAATCTCAGTGACAGTTGGAAATCTCCAATTTCGGAAATGGAAATCTCCCTTTTCTTGGGAAGGAACATGGGAAAGACGGGCATAGACAACATTGGTCAGAACCTCATACGTGGAACGATTGCTGCCACGGGAGAGGTACGACTTAAGTTGTCGTTGCTCATTGTCAAACCCAACACTCACGAACCCTTCAGGAACTTGCAGCTCGCTACCACCCAACCCAGCCAACCAATCTTTCACGAGCTTATAACTCCCCCCCCCCCCCCCGACCCTAGGTGACCAAAAATGTCGAGGGTTGTCTTGCTTTGGGTGATGCTGTACACTATCGCCTGGAGCAAAACATGGAATTCTGCACAGTAATTCAAGTTAGCAGCAGCATAGAGAGACTCCATGGCTTGCGCTTGAAGAACTGTGCGGCGGTCGGCAACGGAGAAGTCAAGTGCAAACGTGCTGGAGGTCATGCCCGTCACAAACGTCTCAACAAACTTGTTGTAGGGTTTGTTGCTGAACTGACCCGTCGGGATGGACAGCAAGTTCTGCAATGATCTACTTGACTTTGCTGACTCAACAGCACTCAACACATCTGCTTTGAACTGCGGCTGCTCAGCCACACACAGCCTACGTAGCAAGTCCAAGCGACCTTCCGAGGTGCTCAGAAGCGAACCTACACTTTCCTTTTTCATACTAATTATTTCCTTCTCAAGTAATTCAATTTTGCTATCCTTCTGCAAATGCATCTTCGACAATGCAGCCAACGCACAGTTTTTGGCCACCAACACTCTCTCTAAACGCTTCAAAGAATCAACATTTTCAACATTATCAACATTTTCAACATTATCTACCGGTACTTCGTTTGAGGCTGAGGAGGTTTCTCGGGACTGGCTGAAGACAGGGGGAAAAGAATCATCTACATCATCGCAGGAGCTTACCTCTGGGAGAGCCTGAGGAACATCATCGCTGGCATTTACCATGTCTACAGAGTCCCCATAGCTATCGCCCCTCCGAGGCTCGTACAGAGGGTGGTTGGTGATTAAATCCTTCAAGTCAGCCAGTCGTCCGCAGCTCCTACAAATTGCAGATACGTCTCGTCCAGAGAGCGCTGACAACACTGCCAGGATACACTTGCGAACCCGAACATCCTTGGAGCTATGCCGAGGCGATTCCCACTCATCGTGGAAGGGATTCTTGCACGCAAACTGGTATTGAGAACCTCCAGAGTGTCTCTTCTTCGTGGATATCTTGCCCATGATGACAAAATGTTGAAAATGCAAAACGGGCTTCTTCTCGTCGCTTCTCTCTCGAGAACGACATGGCAGAGTTCAATTTTTTTTCGGGCAAAACCTCCATAAACCCCTACAGGCCAGGCAAAAACACTGTCCAACCTCCGCACTTTTGGGGTTACCTCCGCAAAGTTACCTAAAGAGGGACTGATATTTCAAGGCAAATCGAAATTGTGCCACATCTCTTTCAATGAGAACAGAGGCCTTCGCAGCGCATCCATCTTCCTCTTTTTCGGGCCGCGGGCGCACGGCGGGCGCACGGCGCGATTTGACCGTGCGTACTTGTCAATCTCCATATCAACGCCTGAGTTTTCGTGTAAAAACCGAATGTTCCCTGAACAAGGGATTCCCTCGACTGTAGACCGAAGTGCCCGTAACTGCGGGGACCAGATAACCGAGGTACTGTAAAAGCCATAAATATATAATGAAGTGCTAACTCTAACGAGCTAACGAGGAGAAATCTGTCGCTGAAATAGAAATCGTTATCCAGAAATCGATACATAATTATACCGTCCTATTGAGCGTTGAGAATAAGTGAGAATCGTTACCTTTGGTACACGTAAACCAGTCAATTTGGGGAAATCGTTATTATATGCGCCTCGTTAGAATAATGGCTTTAACAGTATGAGTGTAATAATTGGTCTAGTACCACCCTGTGCAGGTGTTTACTGTCGAGGACCATAGGGTGTGGGAAGGCCCAATTGAGCTCACACAACAGAAATACTTACAGAACAGCTGTGTAGATCAATGGACAACCTGCTCTCTTCCGTATCATAGGAAACCGAAAAGAATATGCGGCCTAGATTGACGTGACTTGAAGCTGCAGAAGCAATGCTGGCACTCGCTCCGGGATTCGACGTGGTACGAGCTGTGCAGAATATCACAAATGCCACACATCGTGCGTTTTAAAGGACAGCTGCTAAATGATTTCAATGTGACACTTGGGAAATTGATCGTGTCATCTTCATGCAGCCACACCAGATGGACAGGTCCAACTCCGAGTGTTAAGAGTTCCACATATTCTCAAACGGTTCACTTTCAGGGAGTTGTGCTTTCTTGCAGGGTTGCCGAGTGGAAGGTGTGACATGCTCCTCATGTGCTCCGGATGGCAATCATGAGTCAGTCAAGTGTCAAGTTGGGCAGGGAAGCATGTGTTCCACGTAGGAACAACCAACTTCATCTAGTTCACTTTTGTCAACACGAAGGTATAATTATAGTGAGTTTCCATGCTCAGAGAATCCAGTGGATCATATTACGCGTGTGTGTGTGTGGAAGGGGGGGGGGGGGTGTGCGCCCGCGGGTGCGTGCGTGTGGGTGTGCATGTGGGTGTGCATGCATGCGTGTGTGTAACCACTAATCCTGAATGACAACAGGATAACAAAGTCCACTTGGCAGCGTGGTAACAATCATAGTGTTCAAGCTCACAAAGACTGGCAAACAACTCCTTCTGGCAGGGGATAGAATAAGCATTCAGAGCACATTGTACACACCGATCATGCACTCACCAATCCTCTCCTTGGTCTTCACCTCGCTGACAAGCGCATCTATGTCCATGGTGGTGGCATCTACCTCCTGCTCACTGCTTGACTCGTGATGCATTGGTGGTCTAACGGACTGCTTGCCCTGACGCTTAAACACGGCCTGAGAAGAGATGTGACAATAACCATTTGATATGATATTAGATGGATGACGGCATGGATGGATTAATAGCTGGCTGGACAAGTGGGCGGGTGAGTGAGTGGGTGAGTTGATGGATGGATCGATGAGTGAATAGATGGATGGATGAGTGGGTGGATGGGTGGAAGAATTGGTGGATCCGGGGGATGACTCCCGAACCCTCCACCCATTCATGGGCGCACCAATGTCGAACACCTTCCGACGCCCCTGCCTACCTGTCCTCTTGTTTGCTTCTTCCGGCGCTCTGTCACTGGACTGGAATTCCGAGATGCGACCGGCGCTGAAGAAAACCACATATGCACAGTAGCAAGAAAATTACACGGGCGGTTGCAAGCAAGATCTTTTCTCCGGGATTAAATATTTATGAGAAGAAAAGAGGACCAAAGAGCTACAAGTTACGCTATAACATCCACTAACACCATCAGTTACTTTACAATCAGCTCATGCGATAACATTGCACGACACTGACTGACGGTACTGATGTTCTACACTTAAATGGCAATCAGCTCTAGCACATCTTGGATGCGCACTCCAACAGCTTCCAGCTTGGAAGGTTCTAAGTTATAGAAATAACATTAGGAGGGGACGGCGAGCGCAACCAAGACAAGCACAAGCTGAAAGTCTCAGCTGTGAAGGATGTTGGCGGATGTGCAGTAAAGCCTGTAACTAAAGACCACCGTCACTAGCGACCAACCTGGTACTACAGATCACTTCGCCAGGCACGGCCGGTCTCACATTCATGTATGGTGGTGCGGTGCAAACCTCTAACTAAAGACCACCTACCACTAAAGACCGCTTTCTTCGGCCCCAAGGGGTGGTCGTTAGTCACAGGTTTACTGTACATATATGGCTGTTGGAGTGCTATCAGTGATACTCACATGGCACGTGGGTGCCTTCACTACCAGCTCCATCACTGCTTTCCGGCTTCTGTGTTTGCAAAAATACACCACATTAAAATTCGAAACCCTCTCAGGAGGCAGTGCATGCACAGAAAATCAAATCCCGTACTAGTATTTTCCCTGATTAAGCACTTGATTATAAGTCTCAGTTACTCATCTCGCACCGCTTAGGAGCTGAATCTGTGCCTTGATCCTAGTCATTCGGTGCTCCGCTGACGCGACCTAATGAGGTCGAGAAAGGTTTTATTGAGATGTAACGAAGTGGTGATAGGCAAAGAAATAACTACTGTACAAGCAGAAACATTCGTCTGGAATTTAATTTCGTCTTTTTCGTCCAAGGAAGTTTTGGACTAAATTAAATGCCGGACGAATGTCGATTTGTCCAGCTTTTCAATACACTCTTAACCCTTTGTGTACGGACTGTACAATTTTCGATCCCCTGGGATCGAAACTTTTCAAATTTTCAATCGATCGTAACTCAGTCATTTCTGGGTTATATCCGAAAACTAAAATATGTAAGTCAAAGAGAAAACTCCCAGCTGTCCATTGAAACAATCGCTGAAGCGCTCCGATGTGTGGTTCCAGAGTTACGAAGCTCGAAAGTCGAAACGCGGCAAATGTTGCTCAATAGCCGCTCGCGCAAATTTGAATGAGGGATTTCCCCATCATTCTGGGCATGCAGTGACGTAGAAACACGTTCAAAATGGTAAACGGACTCATGGCAGTTTGTGAAAATTTTCTGAAGTAACAGCTAGTTGTTACGAGCAAGGAGAGCGAAATGGCTGATGCAAGACGAAATCTGTCGGAATATTGGCGTTGCAGCTAAGACGCTGGGCTGTAGCGCTGGCGTTTTGACCTTCGTGGTGGCAAGCGTGGGCTCAATGTGTTCCTCTTGCGACGAGCTTTCCAGGAAGCCCAAGATTGAAAAAATCGTCAAAAGGAGACTAAAGTTATGACCCGGATAATTATAGAATTTGAGGTGAGTCGAGATCAAATTCAGTCTTTGTACAATTTTTCAGTACATAAAGGGTTAAGATCCATGGACGAAATTTACAGCCAGACGAACTCCCTTTCTTTGGAGTTGGACGAAATTATTGACCGACGAAATTTTCTGCCTCTACAGTATGATGGAAATGTAATGTGAAGAACAATAATAGGAACGATGAAAAACATAAAAATGCATCGAACTAGCTTTCGCACAACGCTCATCAGGAAGCATCGTTGTACTAATTAACAAATTGCAACACAGACTACTATAAAGGATCAATAGTTATAAATAACACCTAAACAATGCCAAAGAAGTATCACAAGGTACTGTATAAGCAGAAATATTCGTCTGGAATTTAATTTCGTCTTTTTCGTCCAAGGAGCTTTTGGACTAAATTAAATGTAGGACGAATATCGATTTGTCCAGCGTTTCTATACACTCTTATGATCTTTGGACGAAATTTTCAACCGGACGAACTCCTTTTCTTTGGAGTTGGACGAAATTATTGACCGACGAAATTTTCTGCCTCTACAGTATTCTTGCAAGATACCATGTACGTGAAAGATCACAATCAAACACTCCAAGGGGACAAAATTCAAGTATGAAACAACGCATTTTTATATTTTTCATCGTTCCTATTATTGTTCTTCACAATTCACATTACATTTCCATCATAGTTCTTTCTTTGTCCATCACCACTTTCTCTAGAATTTGTTCGTGACATTTCAATAAAACCTTCGTGACATGACGCTTCAGCTGATTCTCTATATTGCCATCCTTAAACACCAAAAGGTATACCCATTAACGCACTGAAGCACTTACCTGGTCTGTACGACGTGCACGGCGCTGAGACAGCTTGACTTTTCTGCCCCTTCCGCCCATCTTGGGCGAGTCCTGAGCGGATGAGAATGCCTTTGTCCGCTGGCGAACGTCCCCTGTCTCGGCGCCGCGTGCCCCTTGGTCTGTGTTCGCCCACAGCACAAAAACACACAGGGACCAAGCACAGTAGATACGCCTCAATAGCCTGCATCCACGACGTCATTGTGACATTACTATGATGTCATTATGACATCACTATGATTGAATTATGATGTCATCAGTGCACATTCGGCTGGATTAAAACATGAGAAATCCTGATCTGAGAGCAGAGCAAGTGCCCATCCCGTCCCTACGGCTTTGCACACATGTTCAACTTCTGATCAGTCATCACCATACACACAGTGTATTATTAGCTACGGCATCATGAACTCAACCCGCATTATGCATGAGTACAGTACTGTCTGGCGCCGAAGAACGGACCGCCGAAGAACAGCCAGGCTAGAATTTCGCCAGTTTTTAAGAACGGCGTAGGTTGGATTTTTGCAGGTAGGAACGCAAACCATAATATACATGTACACTCAGACGAATAACTTTGCATAAATGTACATGTTTAACGACTGTACCATCGAATAAGAACGAAACTGCTGTGTTCGCTAAAAATAAGGACGGGCTAGGCTAGAACCCTGACCCCCCCCCCCCCCCCCCCCCAGTTCTTCGGTGCTCGACAGTACTGTAATTCCATATCAACTGATTGAAAAGCCAGACAGCTATACATTTCGAGAGCCTTGTGAGAGAGTTCAAATAATATTTAACTCAACGGTGGCTAGAATATGCTGAAAGCACAAGACACGACAACGCATACCGATATTGTCGGACCGTGAACGGATAACCTGCGGTGGGAAAGGCTTGCTGCTCGTCTCCTCGCGCTTAATGAGCGCAAAGTCACGTGCTCTCTTCACTAAAATATCATCATCCGTGTCTTCGCTCTCCGGTTTCGACGAATCACTATCGTCCGAAAGAATAGAATTACCACTCGCTCCTGTGCAGATGAAGAAAAGACGGAGACAAGCACAAGCCAGTTAGTTGCAGAACGTCAGTACCGTCGGTCAGTCTCGTGCAATGCTATCGCATGAGCTGACTGTTTAGTAACTGGTGGTGTTAATGGACATTATAGCGTAACTTGTAGTTTCTTGGTCCTTTTTTCTATAAATTTATCCTTCGCTCTCCATCCGAGTCCATACATGCACAGTCACGCTATTTTCTGCTGGTGTATGCTCGCACACACTTCACATGGTTGAGATACGCACATGGCATCCGGAGTGGCCTCAAATCAAATCAAGAGCAACAGGATAGCAAGGGGACAATCATATCTACAGCTCAGCATAAACAGCATACACATGTAGATTTCGACATAGTCAGACCTCGCATAACCGCACACATCTGTTTTCCACAAAATATCCAGATAGGCGAGGGAACCGGATAATCGAACACACATACTGTATATATGCACGGTAAATGCTGTAATATTCTTCGGGATGGCGAGGGATCCGGAAAAAAGAGGACCGGATAAGCGAGGTCTAATGTACTGTGCATGTTCAGCTCCTCCACGAGCGCAGGTAATGCACACGAAGAGCTGCAGAGCAGCATGCATTCCTTCGAGGCCGGCAACCTTCCTTCTTCTGGCATTCGGAGCACATGAAAAGTAGCTGAATAATACCACCATACATGTGTTATATGCATAGAGTGCTGTAACGCTGGTCGATTCACATCCACCATTCGCAGTCTAAGGCGCAGGGACAATTTGTGACATTTTTTATGCGTCTTAGAGTGCAGCTAACACCCCGGAAAGAACGGTATGATAAATATACCGTATTTTCCAAAATACTATTGAAGCAAGCGATTTGGATGAAAAGGCATACCTGCGATCGCCCTCAACTTTGCCAGGTCCTCACCACCAATTTGCCCGATGGCGGTTGACTGAGCAGAATAGTACACAGATCAAGAACAGTCAAATCACTATACAATGTAATTCAGGTACGTCTAAACGACTGAGTTAACACACTGGCGATAAGCTATGGTTTACATTCACACCGGGGCTGAGTGTGGGGCGTATTGAGAGTTAACTTTACCCTACAGGTAACCAACCGCCTTGAGAATTGAAGCAAAACGGCTAATTTTAGCTGGTAAAACGGGTAGCGCTGTCTGAATCTGGACCACTTCGCGATGAAATATTTTAGCTATCCAAGTTTCAGAGTTAAAAAATATCACTACTACTGTACTGTACAGGCAAAAATCAACTGGCGTGGCAAAACTTTAGCTAAAACACGCCTTTCGTTAAAATTGCTAAAATATCACCGTCGCTCAAATTAGTCGATTTACAATAGTAGTAGAAGCAGAGTAGATGCCCTCAAGTCACCTGGCAGGCAAGGGGTCACAGCAGTATAGACTGAGCGGATCAATTTGAGATTTGCAACTCCAGTCAAACTCGTGCAAAACAAACTCAACATTACCTAGCGAATAGCGACACGATCTTCACACCTAGTGACCATTCGACTGCATACATTCAATCTCATCAATGAGTCATGACGACAACTCATGAATACAACTACACCTTTCTCATGCACAATGCAGTGTCGCAAGGCTTCCTGTACTTCTGGTAACTATAGATTGTTAGAACCAATGAATTGAGCCGCAACACGACAAAAGGGTGCTTTTGGCACGCGACATCAAACTGCGAAAAACTCGTTTGAAAGTTGAGCATGCAATATTGAGAGTGCAGTTTTTTCTTTCTTTTTGAATTTGATCAGTTTCGTTGCGATTTATCAAGCTTTTTGAATGCGTTTTTTTGCAACAGAAGCAGTGAGAATTCAGCCATTGCGCTGTGTCCATAACTCAGTTTGTGAATTTTTCGCCATAAGCACCCTTTTGTCATGGTGCGCCTCAATTATGTATACTTGTGTAGGGTTGCACATACTCGCGTCTTCTTCCTCAGTTCTCGATACATGACTTTTTTCACCGGACTTGAACGCCATAGTATTCTTTGCACTGAACCAAGTTAGAAGGCTATCAGTATAGTATTAATGTAGGCCCAGCGGAACTGGTCCGGTTGGTCAGGCCATGGCCGGACCAACTTTTTGCCCACCAACGTGTGTTTACTGCTGAGGAGGTCATGTGACTACTGTCCATATCATACACAAACTGTATGAAAGTCATGTGTATACCCTCTGTATCATACACAAACTGTATGAAAGGTTAGGGTGTGGTCGGAACAATCGAAAACAGCTGTGCCGCCAGTCCAGAAATGCGAGTAGTACAGCTGTAGCAGCATGCAGACCTACTACAAACATACCGGCCTTGTCTCATTGATGCGTGATCTGGAGTATGACGATACTTCGGCCAGAGCCTCACTGGCCTGCGCCAGCAACTCAGTGCTGATTCCACCGTGAAACCACGCTCCGCTCTTCTTCCAAACCTGCATGGTGGTAGAAAAATGCAAAAAAATAATCAATGGTTCGAGCCAGACTCGGTTGAAGGCCGAGTTTTCCACATCCGTACGTACGCCACCACCCTCTATGATCAAGGCATCCGTATGTACGCCACCACCCTCTATGATCAAGGCATCCGTATGTACGCCACCACCCTCTAGGATCAAGGCATCCGTAGGTACGCCACCACCCTCTATGGTCAAGGCATCCGTTGGTACGCCACCACCCTCTATGGTCAAGGCAGTTCCTAAAGTGCAAACAATCCGAAAGAAATCATACAAGTCTTGACGTTTCCACACAGTGTGTGTGTGGTGCCGGAGTGGACCTCATATAGGCTTCACTATCATCATGGATGGCATAACAGTAGCCGAGCACGATGGCAAGAGGCCTGATGCACTACGCAATTGTGCAAACTACCTGTAATTCATGCGCGCACCCTCCCCCCCCCCCCCCCACACACACACACATACACACGCATGCCTGTTTGAATGCATAAAACTCACACATACACACACGCGCGCACACACGCTCACACACAAAGACACAATCTACCTACCTCTTGGCACTCAGAGCAGTAGAGGCAGATCCATTGTTTCTTCTCTGATCGTCTCTCTGCCCCCAGCAGCCCTGCAGCACCAGCACCACTTGTCCTCTCCTTAGATTGCAGGGACTGGCGGTTGGTCTGCGCCAGGCTGGTGGGCGGCGTGGTCCGCTGTCCGGGTGTCGCACTCGCCGACGATGGCCGAGAGTCGGGGAAAGGTGACGAAGACGGCGAAGGGCCACTGCTGCTGTTGCCGCTCGACATCGGCGTGTGCACCTCACCGACATATCCGCAGGAACGACATACCCGCTGCACATCGCAGTCACATAGAAATAACATACCGCGGACTAAGTACATTCAAAAGCGTTTCACAATTCATGTAAAACTCAACTTGACTGGTTTCTATAACCGTCGATTATGAGTGCACAATTAGTTTTATTCATGATGTATGTTCTCATGTAATGAATTCAGTTTAGCGTATGCGCACATCTCGCAACTACGCATCTGCTGCGCAACAGCGCCCGCTACTGTTCTTGCTGTGTCACTTGTTAGCGCACTATAACAAAGCTGCTAATGCTCTGTCTCGTTTCCAACATGCAGGCGTTTCGCGAGGCGGTTGGGAGCTCGGGCGACAGACGGCCTGTTCCAGCCATTCTAACTGCCACGGACGAATTGGCAGCACGAAATGCTGCTCATGCTATATCGTACAACACCAGATGAACGTATTCTGCAGGCGAATCTTAGTACTAGTACCTCAAGTTCTGCCAATTTCCAAGATTGTCCCCGTTTCCCGCTTCAGACCTAACGCTAAGTAGTTTTGCAAGCGGTCAAAGACCAAAAATTGAATGCAGTGCATCCGCGTTACATTTGTGTCAGGTCACGAGTTCCTAATTCATTGTGGGCTGCAGCACGTTCGGGAAAATCATTCCACTTCTAAGCATTGTAACATTACTCGTAATATGCCAAACAAATAAATTTGGGAATCTCTGAAGCTTCAGATGCAGTTTAGTGTAGATTTGAGTTCACTGTTCACGTGCCTCACTCGACAGCTGCATGTATGAGCTAGTTGAATCTCAACTCAACTGCCGTTGCGCTGCCTTCACTATGCATCCATATGCCTGATGGTTAGTGGGTTTCCACTATTCGAGGGAATAAAAAATAAATAAATAAAAAATTCAACGGGCTCGCGTACCGGGCAGGTCAAGAACAAAGAGTCGTACAACTCCCTGGTCAAGAACCACCTTTCCGCTTCCGTGGGACGCCACCACCCCATGATCAGGCGTCAGATGCGGCTCCTAAACGGTGGGGGAGGATAGATCAGATCCACCAACCAGAGGCCAAAGGCCTCAATCCCATTTGCCACATCCATGTATTATAGGGGATTCACACACACGGGTAAACCTGAGGTCACGGGACAAGGTAAAAGTTCAGACCTTCGGTTAAAGGAGTGGGGCCGTTCACACCCGTGGTCAGTTTTGCCTGGCCACATGTTTGGCCATGGCCTTGTGGCGGGGCAACTAAAAAAATAATCTGTACTGCATTTTTGTAGTACATTCTGTACTGTATCTTGCATTCGCCATGCACGAATTTCCGATGGGCACTGTCTGAAAATGCAAGTTGCGATGCACTCGTACAACTAAAGTTCAGAGTTCTCGCCAAAGACAAGATCTACGCATGCGCGTCTTATAGCCATGGGATTTTTCCCTTGACAAACGCCCTGAGGCCCACGGCCACGGATTTGCCAATTTTTTCCCGAGAGGTTCTTCCTTTCCCCCAGTACCATAGTTTCCATATTAAAGGGGAAGTCCGGTGAAAAATTTAAATTTCACTGTCCGTAGAGTTCGGGTCGCTGAGTCGAATGGTCTTTGTCCGAGGAGGCTGCGGCTTATGGTTCGTCAGATACGCCCAATCGAACATGTGCGAATTTGAGCGCGCATCACCCAGATCCAGGTGATGACGTCACAGCGTGCAGTCAGGTAGCCACACCATCTAGTTGTGTACAAAAATGGCCATATTCGGGGCGCGTTCGATTGGGGAACCGTTTGTCGCAGCTTCTTCGGACCAAGACCATTCGATTCAGTGTTACAAACACTACGTACCCTGTAATTTTCAGCTCGGTAAACCTGGAGGTTATACCGTATTATAGCCGTTTCCGAGTTGGACTTTTCCGTCAGCCTCTACTGGCTCTAGCTCTACGCGCTCTGCGCTGCGTGCATGCAGTGCGTGCAGTGTGTTCTCTAGCTGTAGTGCAGTCAACAAACTCATCACATGCACAGAGGAACTACTCCCGCACTGCCGTGCTGGGGTAGTATGTACAAGACTCGAGTCACAACTGACACAAGACTCAGAAAACTAGTCAACACACGGACTTGTCATGTACTACACTCGTATCAGTCGTATTGTACAGTCATGTAGTCAGAGAACGTGCGTTTCTCCTTGCCGGTGGTTGTGCTTTGAGAAAGAAAATTTTAGTTTTCCGCACCCGCCTCATTATTTTTATGTTACAGCGATGAGTGCACAACCGGTTAACCGTGACAAGTGACAAAACAGCGAACAGCTCCCGGACCTAGAACTGTCAGATTCCATAGCGTTGCGAGCGAAGAGTCGTGCCCGTGGTTCAAAGAGCCTGCACTGTTCTCCAATTGAGTAGTCCGAAATATTCCAAGTTCGCACCAAAACATCACCATGTGGCAGGCTCCTGGAGTCTAAGCGAATCTAATCGGTATGGAACAACATTTAGAGCACTCGCATCACTCTTCTCCATTTTGGCGACCCTGCTCTCCAGCGATCTGATCAGCCTCGTCTGCAATAGCTGCTGCTTCTTCATCAGTCGGAAACTCAGTAGCGCTCACTCTTGACCCCATTTCTTCAGCTGAATACCGAGGTTCTCAGCCCCAGACCGAACTCATGAAGGTCAGCCATGGCTGCATCCTCACTCTCACAAGGAGTTACAGGTCTTCGGGGTCGCTTGCACCAAACTATCAGTCGCCAAATCATTTGAAATAGCACTGACACTATTGCTTTCATGCACTCCTTTTGACCTAGCTGCACGCTATGACGTTGCAGAGGGTGTGGCGCGGCCGCATGACGTCATGGCGCAGCCCCCGAAACTCAGTTTTTCAAACGGAAATATCTCGAGAACGCTTTGTCGGAGACACGTGGGACCAACACCATTCGACTCAGCGGCCGAAACTCTACCGACCCTGAAATTTAAATTTTTCACCGGACTTCCCCTTTAAACAACTTTCCCATAACCGTGGTTTTACCTGTGTACGTGTGTGTGAATCCCCTATTACTCATGCCATGCCACGAGTTCCCAATTAACTGTGGGTCGCAGCACCGTTGGAAAAAATCCTTCCGCTTCCAAGCAGGACTTGAACCTGGTACCTCTCGTTTCTCAATCATGGTCTTAGACCAAAGCACTGTGCCTGCCTGAGGGAATGGAAAAGGAAAAAAATCTGAAGAAAAAAATCAACTGTCACCACCAGGACTCAAACCAGGGACCTTCGTTTGAGGCCAGCGATGCTCTAACCATTGAGCTGTGTGGGTTTTGTGGGGGAAATATAAACTGTATGCATCCGTACCCTGTTGCAGCCAGCACAGGTCTTCATCTGCAGCTTGGTGATGAGGTTGAAGGCTGTTCCGCACAGATCACACATGTACGGGCTGGCATGGACTGTCGGACCCTTGCGGATACGATCCAACTTTGTCAGCATCAGCCTGAGGGAGAACACAGAAATCAAGACAGTAGGACACCGCATGAGCACGCTGACATTTTACTCGGTACTGTCGTATTTCAAGGAGACTAGGGGGGGGGGCAGAGGGGTGCGTAGCTCCCCCCACCCCACCCCGCACACCCTGACAACACACTAGGGGTCAAACGGGTGTACCTTTCACTAACGGACGGGTAATTTTCTTACCAGGTGGGTTAACGGGTACCCCTTAGCAGCCATGTTTAAATTTTGCGCAATTTTTACATAAATTATGGTCTTAATTTATCTGTTCTCAGGTTGCATTTTGATATCACATCATGATTCGTAAATTGATTTGTGTCTGATAGCTGGAGAGGTAGATCTCCTAGGTGTGAAAATGCAACAACAATGCAGACATCCAGGGTAGAGTTGTAAATAATTGACTCCCGCCTGGAATGCATGATCCCAGCAGCGTTGTTCCGTACTGATTAGATCATCGAAATCCAAACGGGTACCCTTTTGCTAACGGTACCAGAGGTTAACGGCCGGGTACCCGGAACACCCCTACAACACACCCCTAATCAAATTTGTTGATGGTTATGCTTTCAATCCACTCAACGTAAAGGTGGCAACAAATCCACTGTTCCGGGTGCCCGTACGTTACAATCATTTCGTGTGACAAGGCAATATTGGAAAATGGAAAAGGGTAATGGTTTGCTTCCCCTCCCCTCCTTGTTCTTGACCTGCCCGGTACGCGAACCCCGTCTAATTTATTTTTATTTTATTTTAAATATGTATAAAACCGACGCTACAGAGCAAACTGTTGTAATGTACTAGAAGTACAATGAACTAAATATCAGTGCGCAGCCATGCATGTAAGTACAGACATGCACATACACACACAGTTTCTATTTTCACCCAGGAAAGTGTCTCAGATTCAATTTTATGAACTGCATTCGAAGTACAGCGTTGGAGTAATCAGGTTGCTTGAGTTTGCGCTCTGCACCATTTCGCAGCCCAGCGTTCGCTCACGCCCGGCGCGTACTTGAGTGACTTGACTGGATTGCGTCGAGCAGCACTGTACATTACTAACTTAGCACACACTCATCCCACTCTCCTTACATCACGCGATTGGCCTCGATTTGCTCGTACTCCTGTGCAACCTTCAACCTGGCTTCAATGATAGCCAGTTCATTGGCCGACACTGGCTCCGTGGATGTTACAGAACGGCGCGCGGACACGGAGGAACGGGTACACCAACCGCTGCCATCCGACAACCTGAACACATGATCAAAAGGCAGGGGAGAGAGCATGCATACTTGCAGGGTCAAACTTAAAAATTTGACAGACACTTCATCAATCCAGCATCTGGGGAAAAAGTTAGCGTTTTGATCATTAAAATTTTTATTTTTTTATTTCGCGGTTCGACGCCGAGTTTTCCGCATCCGTAGGAATGCCACCAACCTCTAGGACCAAGGCGCAGATGCAGCTCCTAAGCGGTGGGAGTTTTGATCATAAGTTACAACTAAAAAAAATGAACAATCACTTGAAAGGCAGACCGTTGCCACTCTAATGCCTGGGCCGCAGTAGCCCGATTTTTCATGCTAGTTTCGGGAATTTCGGTAGAGAAACCAGGCACCGAAATTTAGACTGCACCTGAAAGGCACTGGAGTTTGCACAGTACCTGTAGACGAAGGGAAGGCTGGTCACCTACATGTAATTCTACATGACACCTGAAACCTGGCAGGTCTCTGACACCGAAATGTTGGCACATCCAATATTACATACATGTATTGTACATTACACTGAGAAGTACTAGTAACTAAGAAGAAGATCATCCACTTCAAGTAGCAGACATCAGTCAAGCTCTAAGGAGCTTGCCGACTTGAAGAACAGCGGTAAGAAACTTTGCAGAGAACAGTCCATTCCATCATGAATGAGCCATAGTTGTAATTCTTTTCACCAGGAAATAGAACAATGAAGACCGCACCCAGCGTACTATCATACATTGTACAGGTTCAATATTATTATAGTATTGAACCTGTACAAGGTACGATAGAGCGTAAAACATGTACGTTCTACCAAACAAAGAGCAGGGGTATGATAATTTATTATCAACCACCACACCACTGCTAGCCATTAAAAAAACTCCAACTACAAGCGCTAGACTGTCACGAGCGAACCTTCCTGAGCTGGTTATGTTTCTGTACAGATCTGCTCGTAAAGCGGATGTGCAAACTTTACCGGCTAACTAGACAACGCTGTGTCCATCCTTGTTTGTTTAGCTATTGTATGTTGGTTAGCACTGCGATAGTCCGGTAGGTGTGAAAGGTGAAAGCCATAACATTGGGGGCACTTCAATTCACTTACAAGTACATGTGTGCACTGCACGGGGAAGAGTGAACTGATAGGTCAAGTGGCACACATACTTGGAAGTACTCAAGGGCGGGGGGGGGGGGTATGGGATCAATGAATACACTGTCCTACAAAACAATAATCAATGGATTCAACACATACATGTACATGTAGCTATAAATACAGTAGGGTGTAGTCTGGCAAGTAACGTTTGTTACCTGGTAGTTTGCAGCTTATTCTTTTTTTACTTTGTGGGACCAAGTCCCCTTTCATCATTGGTAGAACACATACATGTAATCACGGGCATTGGTAAAACAAATACATGTAATCACGGGCAAGGATATGAATGTGATCCAGCACTACACTTTACTTGAATTTAGTAAAGGACTAAAGGTGGAAACAATCACTGACCACTGACACTGTTGTTCAAACACTGCCACTGGGGAAAGTGGTGGATTATTTATTTAAAACAATGCTCTGTACTTGCTACAGCTTTCTCTACACAATCCCAGCATACACACACACATACACACACATACACACACACACACACACACACACACACACACACACACACAGCCATGCTAAATGACAGGAGTAATAGTTATTTCCAGTAGTTTGAGGAACGGATCTCAAATATACATGGGTATATCAACTATCTTCTTGGCAACTGCAGTTCTATGACTTCTGCTTTAAAACGAACCTGCTTTAAAAGGAACCTGGCACTTACACACAACTCAGGCCTGCAGAAAAGAAAGCAGCCACACGAACTACAATGCATGTCTGGCGACATTCCGCACCTGAAGTCCTTAAGGGCGTGGAAACGGGACGTCCAAAATATTTGATTGGGGGGGGGGGGGGACGTCCAATTTGATTCAGGGAGGCAAGACAGGAGTACAGCTAGGTTGGTAATTTAATGGACATACTTGATACTAGATGGCAATGTAAAGTACGCCTTTTACTTCAGTCTTTCTGAAGAGCCGCTCATACATACTCGAAAAATTATTCATTGCTACATTTGGATTTGGTGTAATCAGGTAGGGATCATTGGACAGCACAAGACCACAGGAGTGCGATGATTAACATGATGATGCGTGTCAATTAATCAAATCCTGCAGAATTCTGATGTCTCACCATGGTGCTCGTTACGCAAATTCATTGCCTACAGTAGCTACACTACAGGACGAATTTCAGTGTCCATGGTCAAAACAATAATAATTACAAGTAAATACTACCCAGAAGTACAATTATGTACATGACTGTACAAGTAGCTCTTGCCTCAAATAGCAAGGGTTGCAGGACTAGGACCTGACACGGCCACTTGTACTAGTTGTCCTGCTAATATTATTATAAGTCCCTCAGCACGTCAACACGCCACTGTACTGGGCATGAAGATCTTTTACTAGTATGCGTTAACTTTTCTCTGTACTCCACTCACTCATCCAACTACATGTACTAAGTTAATAGTAAGAATCATAGAACAAGACATGAGAAATTTTCTAATCCCCACCGCCTAGAAAAGACACCTTCCTCCCAAACACGATCAACGCCGCAACCAAACGCTTGTCGCTCATACAGTCCGTGATAGCTTTTTTTTATAAAACTCTGATGCCTACTGTAAATGGTTAATCGACTCCGCGATCCGTGGACTTTACAATGTGAACTTCAGATAAAATTAATAATTTAATTCCGGTGTACGCGGTAACCAGGTAACGTCGTTGCTTTGCTTACCTGGAACGAAGCATCAGCTCTCTGTCGTTCGGGCATATCCATCTTGCATTGGGCCCAGGAACTGACATGGTCAACTCGTTGCAGCTACGCGTATCTGGTCGTTGAAGCTGTGCGTCTCTGTACAGCTCCCCTGCAAATCAGCTCCTATCTCTCTTTCTCTAGCACGTGTGATCCACAATGCCGGCCAGCACTTGAAAACTGCAACACGGGGACCGGAGTACTCCAATTCTATCGCTTTTCGATGGGCCTCGGTGGGTACTTCAAAGCCCAATGCAGCATGCAGCAGCACACAGACACTGCAAAAAACCCTTTCAGGTTGGCCGCTCGGTTCCTCGGCTCCGGGAGAACCAAGAACTAGGAAACACTGACTCCTAGGCCAGAGTTCGACAGCCAAACGCGCCGCCGAACATAGAGCAACGCATCGCCGGGCGCTGCCCTCCGCCACACCAAACCCAAGATACCACAAATGGGCTGAAACCCATTGAAGAAAAACAACACACAAACAGGACAAACCGTGCTGTCCGTAGTGTCCTCGCCGTAACGGCGTAAGAACTCAAGCCTGGAGTGACAATGCCTTGCCGACCGCTCGGCACACAGCTAGTTAGCTCCAGGCCCGGATTAGCGCTAGCAGTAGCGTAGTAAGTAATTTAGTTGTAGGCTGGGTTTGGAAAGACAAGTAATTAGTTGCAGTGCACCTGTCTGCTGATGACACTTCGACTCGAGTGAGACGCATACTCGCTGGTCTAGACCTCCATGGATGATGATCCACTCTACAAAACTAGTGACGTGTGCGACGAGTGAGCCCTCGCTCGAGGAAGGACATAACTATTACTAGTAAGTCACGGTGAAGACATGCTATGTTGAAGGTGCGAAGCGGTGCACACGACGTAACGTTTCCGTGATATCCGATTCCTAATATTAATGGCTTCACCGCTGCATGCACTGCAGTAATCCAGATATCCACATGTACATCATGGTCACCCATGCAGTCTACACAGCACACAGTCACAGGCATTATGATTGTATCTAGTAATATTGACTTTTACACTTTAATACCAGGCTAGGGGTAACTAGCCCAGGGTCAACAGGAAGTAAAAGCCGAGTAAAAGACCGAGGGTAATAATTGCATTACCACTCAATTACTTTTACTTGGTTCAAGGGTATCCAGGATAAAGAACAATACTCCTTCGTTTCATTAGACATCGTTGCTACCCGTCGATCTCAGTGCTGCTCCTCATAGCGGCGCTCGAGTTTGCAGCACCGCCAATCCCCAGCAGGATGTCGATACGATTATGCATGCCAGAAAATCCGTATCATGTACTGGCGACAAGGTACATGCATGGGTCAAAAAGGACAAGAAAGGTTCCGTCGTTACCATGGTTACGATGGGGAGGTACAATGGCGCGTAGGTGTGCCAGGTGGTAGGAGCGTTCCTGCTAGATGTCTAGCAGACATGTTCAGCCCCGCCAGTGTAGGACTGTACCGGGACGATGGCCTTGCAGTGTTCAAGAACATGACGTGACACGAGGCAGACTCCATCCGCAAAGCTATCACACACGAAGCTGTTCAAAAATTCCGACTTCAAAATCGCGATTAGCACCAACCAGAGATAGAACGCCTTGTTGCTACCGTCAACCCCGCAAATGACCGCTACGAGCTGTACCGAAAACCGAACACCAAGAAAATGAACCACCCGCCGACAATCATCCAGAACTACAGTTACTTTCCGGCCATTGGCAAGCGAGTGTCGTCTATTTTGTTGCTAAAAGACTGAGGTCTTCAACAACTCAGCACTAGCTCACATTACAAGGCAGCAATATCAGCCAGCGGATTGTCGACAACGGCGACCATGCAAAGAAGAATCGAGAGAGGAAGCGAAACGTAATCTGGTACAACCCGCCATTTAGCAAATCCGTGTCCGCTAGCATCGGCCAATAGACCAATCCCGAAAAGATTGTCTGGGTTCGAAAGGGGGCATGTCAACTGAGAGTACACTGTACAACACATACATGGCACTACCTGATCAGCATGCGGCACAGGACGTGTTTGATAGTTCGCGTGTGAATGCGATGGTAAGTACACGGTTTTCTCGTTAGTTGCATGCAAGAGAGACGATGCGACAGAAAACAAAGCCCTTTGTAGTTTTCTCTCTCGCACTGGTAATGGTCTGCTGTTGGAGTGGAAATGCTAAGACATAATCCTTGTTTCGCTCTTCTGTGTAGTGTGAAGAGGTCAACGAACATGTAGAGCTCACTTTGATGAAGTAGGCAAGGCTGTGAGCGCTGTGGCTCAAAGCGATAGGCCCTAAATCTTACGAGATATTTCGAGTGCTATTGTTTGTTGCGAGCGCTTCGTCTTCGATGAGTCCTGCCTCTTTCCTGGCAGCTGCCCTCCTATAGGATCAACCACGAAGTGACTGTACTCATCTGCAGCCGATCAATGTTATATTGCACAAGAAGATATCGTTTTCGCCAAGCCAGTGCCCCGCCAAAGACCATCGCCGTGTCACACCGTCGGAAGGAGTTCATGATGAGAAACATCATTCGCGCGAGCGTGATGAAGAACTATTTCGAAAGACAACATAGTCTTTACCCCCGGGACGACAACTATGTGCACGTCCTGCAAGGGGAGAATGTCACCAGCGACATCAACGAAGACGACGGCAGTATTTCGGAAACCTGGAGTCAGCGGAGGTCGTCAAGCTCCTCCGCGACCCGGTACATGTACAGTATAGGTGACATGTCGACACGAGCGTGCGGAAACACAGCATACACTGTAGTAATATTGCGAGAGTTTGCGGAAGGAGTCCAAGTCGGGAAATCCATCAGCTCCAAAAGCTACCTGTAGGTGGGCGATGAGACTCCAGCTTCAGACTACAACAGTCAGGACTTGTAAATAGTTGAACTTTGTGAAGCAGCAGATCGAGAAGTTAGCTGAAATCGTAGCTGTTGCAGTATGTCGGCGCTATGTAGCTTGCATTTTTTACGGAGAGTCGATCGCCACGCGAATGTTTCTCTCCTCACCGAGAGCTATCTGGCCTCCAAACTCCGTCAGGGTTTGCCTAAGGTACCGAAGGTCCTTTGACTAGCTGCTGGCAGGACTCCATCAAATCCTTTAGCTTCAGCTCGGCGAGCAAAAGTCTCTCTCTCCTCCGCCATGAGCTGACACACACAAACTGAATACAAAACGATGCACTTCACACGTGCTGGCTTGCACGCGTGCCCCCTTTCACGAACCCAGACAATCTTTTCGGGATTGGTCTATTCCTGAAGCTGGTCCTAAAGCATTTCCCGGCATCGTCGCCCCTAGTGAACTACCAGTACCAGTATGTTCGACAAAACACGCTCAACGTCAGCTACATGACTTGTGCATGCCCAATATGGCCTGGAGAATTGTGTGTTGCTCCCTACATGGGAGCTCGCGGTTTTCCTGCCGACTTGAATTCTCACTTGATTGACTCACGACTGCCATCCAGAGCACACGAGAAGTCCATCGAACCTTCCACTCGGCAAACCGCAGGAAAGCACCACTCCCTGCTCAATACACATAATTATGGCCTGCCTAATCAAGGGGCACAACAAGAAGGTGCTATCCCAGACCGACGTGTGGAAGCTAGTAGTGAAATGCAACTGCCGAGTCCCCTTGGCTTGCCTTCTGGACGGCCGATGTTTGCAGGAGAGCTAGAGCTAGTAGAGGGTGGTCTACCAAGTGGCCGTCACAACTCGGAGCTCAGGCAATGAGAGGCAGTGCTTCGGGCTTTGTGACACACCGTTCAAGACACGCTATGGCAACCACCTGACAACTATGAGGCACGAAAAAGTATGGCAAAGGCATAGAAGTATCAAAGCACTTGTGGGCATTGCAGGACAAGGGTGAAGCGCACATTGGGTGGTCCATCGTGGACAGGACCAAGACGTGCAGAAAGCAGAACTTAACAAAAAGGTGCGGCCTGCGCTTGGCTGAAAAGGTGAAGATTATCCACGCTGATGCATCCATTCTTCTAAACAAAACAAAAATCAGAATTGGCATCAAAATGCCGGCACCAGAACGAGAGGGCTTGAAAACCCCGCAGCTAGGGATCAGCGGATTCTGAGGGCAGAAATTCGAGCAGAATCGAGGGTTCTGGAGATGGAGCAGAATTTGGCAGTGAAGACCTTTACTGGAGCAGAAGTCTACCATACCTGCCAACCTTTGTCCTTTGCAAATCTGATATCAGAACAATGATATACCTACATGTACATGTAGGTATGAAAATGTGTACTTGTGTAGCTATGAGGCATGCGACGAATACACTTGTGGCTGCCTACTACACGTACCACCCTCGGTATCGGGACAGTCACGGCAAAATCGGGATGGTCCGTTGGCAGGTATGCACTACATAATACGGGATACATGTCTATGACTGTACATGGTATTCCTTGGCCACGACAGCAGGCGAAGCTCGACCTACTAACTTAAATTAAGTACTAGACTTCTTTCCCCTGACAAACCAAACGTTTCGAAGAAGGACTGGCATCCAGCAACGCGCGATGAATACGTGACTGAGTGAACTAATTACTTCAATTTGCCCAAACTCACTTACAGTCTTAGGCGTCTTTCCACATCAATGAACTCGTCGTTCCATCCGCGATTAACCGGCTGGCTGCTCTTCTTTTTTTGTGGTTCGCCATACATTCACCGACCGCAGTGGCTGCTTCTTTGAGCACGCTAGTTCATCCTTTCATAGTCCACAGGGCTACCACGCATTGTTTCTACCGCAGTCGCATATCACGTAGTTCCCGGGCCTAACATTGCTCAATAAAATAGTTGCTTTGTCGACTCAGGGACTGTGCTCATTCCTACTAACAAGTTCTTTGTGAAGGGATAAGAAAAGGTATCTTCCGCAGAACCACATCTGTACGTTCACCAGAGGCCAGGGAGATTGAGATACATGTAGTTGTTTAAAATTGAAGATTGAGGATGTGGAGGAAATTGAAGAAGAAATTCAAAATTCAAATTTGTTGAACAGTACTAAACTTTCTTGCAGGTTTGCCGAGTGGACGTTCGATGGACTTCTCCTGTGCTCTGGATGGGAGTCATGAGTCAGTCAAGTGAGAATTCAAGTCGGAAGGAAAACCGCGAGCTCCCATGTAGGGAGCAACACACTCTTCCCCTACTATCGCCGAAGTCGCACCAACCTCTTCTTCACATTGTTGTCCCCAGCGCGGGTTTGCGAATTAGATGGTTTGGAGGCAACAACGTTGTGAATGACCAACGTTCCTCAGCGCTTGTTCAGCACCTCCATGATCGACACTGACTCACGCTGCTATCTGGTGTTCACGAGGTGTTTGTCGCACTGGAAACGGAGCGTCTCTGTAAGTTTGTATCCCTGGTGATGTTTGTGCCTGGAGAGCAGTATATAAGTGGTGCTCTTCAGCCACAATCTTCCTCAGCCTACTCAAGCTCACTTGATGACGGGTGAATTCCCCGAAACACTGTGTATTGAGCAGGGAGTGGTGCTTTCTTGCAGGTTTGCCGAGTGGACGGTTCGATGGACTTCTCGTGTGCTCTGGATGGCAGTTGTGAGTCAGTCAAGTGAGAATTCAAGTCGGCAGGAAAACCGCGGGCTCCCATGTGGAGAGCAACACACAATTCCCAATTGGCAAAAGAGTACAAAATTAATATTTCCACTAAACCTCACCCATAGGCTGCCCAGTAGACTGAGGTGCAGTACCTGTAAAGTATTTGGAGGTCAGAATGAGAGGGATATGAATGTAACTTGCTGTGTGCACTCCTCCAAGTCAGAGCCGAAGCTAACCCCATCCACAGAACGCACAGACTTACACAAAAGCAGCTGGTTCATTCCCCTGCAACTAGTGATAATTATAGGTTTGAAGCACATATATTTTCAGGTGCTGATTCCTGGAATGTGGTACCCGTCACTGCTCATACATGTACATCGATCAATTTATATTATTTATATACATGTACATGTACATGTATTAAAGGCAGAACAACAGAGACCAAAAATCTTTCTCGTAGCTCCGAGTTTCGTGATCATAAACACTCATCAGACGTTAAGGGGGCAGCCTACCCATAAATTTCATATGGCATTCAATTGACCGTAACTTTGGTGTTTCTCAATGGATTTGAGTGAAATTTTGACCACACACTCCTGCCACTATGCTGGCCCTCAGGACATGATTTACAAGTTCTTGCGCCTCACTGACAGGCTTTCCAGGCCGGAAAAACTCAAATTTCCGGCATAGTGCCACGGTGTGCGAGCCACCCAGGAGCCAAACAAATGCATTTACAATTTTTTCACATTTTCGTGCCCATTCTGTCCGTGCGCGGGGCCCAAACCTAAAACAAGTCCAGAAGCAGCCATGGGTGGTGGGGTAGGGCCCCTCAACGTGGCCCTGGAATCTATTCACAACGGAACGAGCGGGCGTTCTCTCACAGACTCCCACAGACCCAAGTCAATTTTTGAATTTTTTTAGGTTTAGCACGTGCTACGAGGTCGTACCTTTGATACAACATCCAGTGCTGGGACGTCCACAGCAAGCCATTTCCACAGCGCTGCACACCAAATCCAGAATACCCTCAGAAACCGGCAAAGACTACCACTCACGTTCCGCTACTGCCTAGTACTGAATCCTACCTGATCAGCTGACTTTTTGACACGACTCAAACTTGCCAAAGTCACTAAATCAATGTCAACTACAATAATCCGCATATCTGCAACGTCACGAGGGTGCTGGCAAAAGTCCTGCTGCAGCCCAATTACTTGGCTCAAAAACGTGATTTTTTGGACTTGGAGCAAAATTCTGCACACTTTCGCGTGTTTCCATGATACGACAAGTTGCGCACGGTCTGCTTACATTCAAATACAGTGCTGCCAACAAATGACAGCGTGCAACAAAAAAATCTTTCCTTGCAAGGGCACATTTTCGGCCATAACTCTTGAACGGCTGGTCAGATCGGGACACAATTTTCAGAGAATTTGCAGCTTTTCAAGCTCTTTCAACTGACGTAGCACTCAATATGAATTTACAAATTCGATTTTTCAGCGAATTTTTGGGTAGTCTGCCACCTTAAATGTATTATTACACAAGTATACAAATGTGTCCGCGTCCATTGGGCAATATGTGAGACGACGACGACCACGACGACACCAACAACGACATTGTGAGAAAACAATATATTTGAAACGACAACAATCACGCATGCATACTGGTATGCGAATGGTCTCCATGTACATGTACATGTACATGTACATTGTACAAATTCATGTACTGTATGTATTATGATGTACCTGTAGCTAAAAAGTTAAAACCAGTAGAGAATACTCACGTAGAACATGAAGTAGCTGGTAAAACAAACACCCAGTGTAGAGCATTGTACATGTACATGTAGAGCATGTACATGTACATGTAGGCGAAAACCAGTGCAGCCCATGTAACGTTAAGCTTACGTAGCACATGTAATGTATGTAGAATCAGTGCAGCAGAGTACTCATGATACATTCCATGACGTACTGTTCAGAACTCTATCATAATAATACAATGTCATGTAGGCTCCGGTCATTTTGGAAAGCAGCAGCATGGTGTGAAGCAGCACAGAGGCTAGAGCACTATCAAGGTGGCTAAACAGGCAATGGAACAAACTCAATCGTCCGGGACCTAGTAAACAAGATGTTGACACAGAAGTACAGAGCTTTGCCGCGTGGATCGAATCCACAGATGGACTTTCGCTCACCTGTACGCTCGTTGCATAGTTCCAAGCTACCGCGGTCATAATCCAGAGTGAAGGTTAGGATGTCACCACGCTCCCAACGGCCTTTTATTCCAGCATAATCTACCTGACCACCCGGTAAGTTGCAGATTGGGATGCTGGGTCTATTCCAACCGGCACCATATTGCTTGACGTATTGCGTTGAGTCATCGACTTGACCGTTCGGAGGAAGAGTAGCCACACCAATGACTATGATTGTACATAACACCCTCGTTCAAAGCACTGCCAAAGACTTGAACTGACCAACTGTGCACGCCAGATGTGTAGGCCGCAGTGCCATACACATTGCCATACTTTCCTCCCAAGCCACTGACCGATACACGTTTGTCTCTATTAAAATCCATGGATTTTCATGGCAGGCGAGCAGCGTTGCCTGTCAAACTGCAGTTGCGCAGAAACTGATACTTGAAACCGTCTCTTCTGTGTCTGCATGCTTACTTCCAGGACGTGGTTGCCAAATTCTTTTGGCATTACATCGGCAGTCCACCCTACTCTTTGTAGAGTGGGTGGGTTGCGGTTAAAAGATGTCCGAACTCTAACAATGTCTTCTGCACCAGATGGAGCTCGGAAGCATGCTTTCAATGTTGCACAACAGTACGGAGGTATTGTTACGTATTTGCCACAGGGTACCAATAATTCAATCATGTTAGATACACCTGCCTCAACACGTGTAACCTGCATGGTCATCTTCTGCAAATCAATTATGTAGTCGTCAAATATTCGCACCACTGATTCGATATTGGCGTTAAGACTGTCCAGAACATCAGGCAAAACAACAGCCTGCATTTTACCTGGCTCCTTGCTCAGCATTTCTTTTTCCTCTGATTCAATGTCCGGCATGAATTACTTGAGTTTCTCCAGCACACGATTTCCCAGCATCACGACATCAATGTCACGGCTGTCCTCGCTGCTCAACAATTTTCCAACCTCCCTAGCAGTGCTGTTGCTCTGTCCCATGTCGGTGAGAGGTTGCCGCTTTTCCTCCATCTGATTCAGCTGTTTCCCTACGAGAGTGTTTACGGTCTTCAGAAGCTCTTCCTCGCGCTTATCAAGAAGATGTCTGATGCTCGAGAAATGTTCGCTGATAACTTCCCTTGCTGCTGTTGCGTCATCGTTCATCCTTGTGATATGAATATTCAGCTTTCTCTTGATATTTTCCAGAACCGCATGAAGACTGGGAGTTGAAGGTGGAACACGCTCATCTGTGGACTTCTCTGGCGCATGTGCCAGTGCCTGTGGAGCTCTAGACGTGTAGTCTTGGCGATGTCTGCCAGCCGTACCACAGTGTGCTGCTGTTGGTGGTGGCTTACTACTACACACTGCTCACAAGCGATAATGTCACACGTCCTACAATACATGTTCACTTCATATCTGGTGTGTAATGGGCAATTAGAGTTTCCAGTAGCAGTCTAGGCATCCTCTCCCTCGCCACTTCCTCCGTCGCTGGACAATGACGTTAGATGGTGGTGCCGAAATACTCGCTTCGTCGCATGGCCCACAGCGTGATCCACGCACAGTTTAGCCCCATGACAGTCTAGGCATTTGTGCTTGGCAGGATTCACGGTCGTTCCCTCGCAATAATCACACTGTTGCATGGACGTTTCTGCGCAGGGAGGAAATAATTCACGACTATCAGCACCATCAGGAGTGTGCGACTTGAGCAATGGAAGACAAGACACTAGTTGCTTTCTGAGATGAACTCCTGAAAATCCCGACTCAGTTTCCAGCTGGCAAATTCTACATTGAACTGCTCCCTGGGTGGTGACTCTGTCATTCAAACACCCGACACAGGTAATATGGAGACAGTGCAAGAACTTCGCGTCGTCGGGGTCTGTTGTGTTGCAGAAGACGCACACCACGACCCGTTTGGCTGCCATCGATCAGCTTCCACTGCACTGCCTGTTGCTGAAACGCTGCCCTCGTGATAGCATCTACACCGCGTGACAAGGGTTCACTAGAAAACAAAAGACAGATCAACAGCAGTACTGAACACTTCTTCATTCTGATTGTTGGTATAAAACATTGTACTTTTTGTGATATTGAGTTGTGTTACATTACAAGATACGTAGATCTACGTATGTAAGGTCACACCTAGTACCTTGGGCATCAGACTAGACAATATTGATGATAATGATCACTTTTCACTCCTCGCAGGCGAGGCGCTGCTTTTTATCAATGCTTAAGTCTAGCGCTGATCAAACCAATTACCCATGCCACCTTTCTTTGCCTCCCTCTAAAACTTGAAGACCATAATCATGGTCGTATGCGCCTGCGACGAAGAAAAAATGTATGCTGTTACCTCCTACTAATACTAGTAGTAATAGTACAAAATACAAAGACTAACATGTAAGTTTAAGGACTGACATGTACATGCTGATAAAATGCAGAGAATGTGAAACATGTAGGTGCAACATTATGTTATTTAAAATTTGGAACATTCAGGTGGAACGGCGCGAAATGCATACTAGCACAACAATCTGCAGTGCAAGAGGTGCAACACGTGTGGAAGCAAACAACTAAAAATATAATAAAAAATTGTAACACGTCCTTGCGATTCTTCCCCTTCATATTTTCATCTCTGACAATATTGAGCCTCCCAAGTCCCAAGTAATAAATGTAGTTGGGTGGTTGTTGCTTTGCGTTGTCGAATTGCGGTTTGACCGTTCTGTCAGGTCTTGCCGTCCCGTTATGGCACCAGGCCAGCATTCCATGAAGCCTTGGAATGTACGTGTAGCTTGTGCTCCACTGGATGGCGCTTGCCTTCCCCTCTTTGGAATTGCAACCACTATCCATAAACTTTCCAAGTTGGAAGGCTGTTGATTAGCGCTATCGAGCAGTGCACAAGCTGACTTTCATGCTGTGGAATGTGTCAGTACTCTTTGTCAGGTTCGTGCTAGATTGTGCCCGTCTAACTCTTCAAAATCTGGTTCAGTTTGTGGACTGTGGAGTCGATCGCATAACTTGTGCCCACATTCTTGGTTGGTTGGTTTTTGTTGGTTTTTATTATTTCAGTTCGTTGTCTCAACAGTACAAAGTACAAATATCAAGAGGACGAACGAAAAGAAAGTAAAACAGAGCAGAAAGGAAGATGCAACTGCACGAACGAAAAGAGAAAGTAAAACAGACTCTTCCATGCAAAAATTTTCCTTGGCTCACGGTTCGCGTTAGACGTCGGCTGGAGGCCGAGTCTTTCGCAAACAAAACAAACAAACAAAACATGGACTAAATATACATGTAGAACCAAGAGGGGGGTTATGTACTCTTGGTAGAACTGAACTGCCCAATACTGTAGACAGCAAGCTGTTTCGGCCATAAAGGCCTCATCAGTACAGCTACGAGCTAAGTAGGCCGAGCTACCAGCCATGGTGCAAAAGAGGCACCACAGACATCAACTTTATCAAGGTGGCATATTATGTTGTCTCGATCTGACCAGCCGTTCAAGAGTAACTTATGAGTTATGGCCAGGGAGTCGTAAAAGGTATTTTACGACTCCCTGCTTATGGCCGAAAACGTGCCCTGGCAAGGAAAGATTTTTTTGTTGCACCCTGTCATTTTTTGCCAGCACTGTATTTTGAGTCTGAGCAGACCGTACGAGTTCGTACCGTGCGCAACTAGCTTGTCGTATCATAGAAACCCACGTGCTGCCGTAGCCTACGAGTACGAGGTAGGCCAGACAGATTCTGCTCCGCTCGCCTCGATATGTTGCCGCAAAATGTTGCTGCGAAATCTTCGATATTTTGCCGAGCCTGGCACAAGAAACTCGATATTTTGCTCCCGAAAAACGTACATGTATATTTTATCCACTTCCCGTACAATCCCGTACAATGTTTCATAAAAATTGAAGGGTTGGTTTCTCAACACGTTAGAGTGCGGATGCAGTTTTAGGAGCTCCGCTCCTATCAGCCTTTCCGAGTCTGTAACTGTAACCTACAGGAGCTGTGACTTGTACTGCGGACTATGGCCACCAATGAGCATGTCGACCTGGCCCTTCTGACGTTCGACTGTCTACAAAACCTGGCCACCCGGACTGGCATCCCGAAAGCGGACTCCTTCTCACGGCCCGACTTGGTGGGAGCGCTCCGGAAGGAGGGGATTGGGTCCCACCCCATCCTGGAAGGTATGACCGGTATAGGACATGTCACGACTGCTTTGGCTGCATTGTCCTCGACAATAATGGACCTGAATAAAGAAATAGTGGCAATTAGGGTGGGAAGAGATGATGAAATTGCTTCCTTGAAGCTTGAAATTCAACAGCTGAGGCGGGAAATGGCTGACCTGCGAGATACTAGCGTACACACACAGCACGCCATGCCACACCAGTACAGCGACGTAGTACTAGGAACCGCCACACAAACTGCAAGTGCACGTGCGAGGCTCAGCACCACAACGGGCAGGTCTGTACCAACGTACGGTACACACGCCGGCAGTGGCAGCCCGCCAGGAGAAACGCGTGTGCAACAACCCAACACTACTACAAGTCGTAGTTCCAGCCCCGCAGCAAGCGTGCATGCATCCCGTAGGTCCAGCACTACTACAAGTCGTAGCTCCAGCCCCGCAGCAGGCCTGGATGCATCCCGTAGGTCCACCGATACTGAACAACAAGTACATGAATGGCAGGAACACCAGAGCAGACGCACTCGAGCCGCCCAGAGACAAAGGCACGCGGCAGATACTAGTAGTCAGTCCCAGCTAGCTCAAAGCATAACAAGGCGGGTGGAAACATCCCGCTACACCAAGCCGGCTCGTGATAGCGAGCCGGCAGTAGACCTCACGGCATCACCCCGGGCCAAACGCAAAGTGTTTTACGTTGGCAACGTGCAGCCACACTGCTCCGCATCATCAATTGCTGAATGGTGCTCTGCCCGAGGAGTGCAGATTCAGGAAGGTGTCATATTTGCATCCAAGCACTTCAGAACTGCCTACGCACGGGTGACCGTCGAGGCAGCTGATGAGAACACAGTCGGTGACAAAGGGTTCTGGCCGGATGCTCTTTCGCACACGGTTAGGCCCTGGCGTTTTGCCGCGGACAGTTTTGACACCAGCAATGCCAACCAGGCAAACAACGTACTCTCCTCAGGCCCAGCATGATGGCGCGACCACAGCTGAATCCACTGGCTCGGCCCTACTTCCCCCCTTGCCAGGGTAAACTGACCTTGCTTTCCGTAAATTGCCGCTCAATCGTTAACAAATCTGCCGAACTGTCTGTCATTGCTGATTTCAACAAACCTGATGTCATCTGTCTAAATGAAACATGGCTAAATCCAAGCATAGCGCTCACCATCTCCGGTTATACCACATTTCGTCGCGACCGACCACCTCATGATAACAAATCCGGTACGGCAACCAGAGGATATGGTGGAGTTGCGATTCTTGTCCGGCAAAATCGCTTCGGAAGAGTCCAAGTTCGCGACGACCTTGCTCGTCCGACCTGTGAATCCGTATGGGTTGAGCTTCACCCAATCTTAGGCTCCCCGACACCCATCCTCGTCTGCTGTACCTACCGTCCGCCCTCAGTCAAAACCACGGAAATAGACCACTTCTGTGATATGCTAGCTAGTGCTTTGGTAACCGTTCCCATGTCATCGTACCATGTCATAATGGCTGGGGACTTCAACAGTAAGCACAAACGGTGGTGCCCATCGGATTTAACGTGTCCTGCTGGGGCGGCACTTTTTCGCACCCTTACCTGCTTCGGTTTGGATCAGCTGGTGCAGAGTCCAACGCACACAACATCTTCCGGAACACAGTCATGTCTAGACCTTGTCTTCACAAACCAACCCCTGCTGGCGACGGACGTTCACACAGCTTGCGCTCTTGGCTCCTCGGACCATCTCATGGTTTCATGCCAGTTCGCCGTCTCATTGCCCTCGGACCCAGACCTGCCACTTCCTTCTCGCAAACCGTTCCCATATCGCTTCCGTCGAGTTCCCTCTCAGTGCTGGGACTCTATGAACGCTGATTTCTCCTGCCACGACTGGTCGTTTCTGCAACCAGAAGGCTCTCCAACTGTTGACGCCGCGGTAGATCACTTTGCAGCCGTCCTTGAACGAGGGTTCCAACAGCACCTCTCTAACTTTGCTATCGGCTCCAACAACCGGAAACATTCCAACCCAACATCCTCAACATCTAGTCCCCCATGGGTGACACGGTCCCTCGTATCTGAAGTGAAGCGCAAGCGTGATCTTTTCAGCATCTACAAGAAATTCCCAACGCCAGTTAACCGGGAGGCTTACCGAGTTCAACGCAACTTCGTCAAGCACCTTTCTCGTACCTCACACCGGTCCTTTCTAAACTCTCTTTCTGCAACACTCTCCTCCCCCGATCGCCCATCACTCCACCAATTCATTCGCAACCAGTGCCGCGGGACCTCCCGCGCGCCAATCCAGTACCTGACGGACTCCAATGGCAACCGCCAGCACGATGTGAAGGCGATTGCAGACACACTGAACAAGCAGTTTGTTTCATCCGGCATTCCGGAGGATCCGAATTGGGACATTCCATCGCTGTCCCCAGCCCCTGAACTTAGCGCACCACTCACACGCGTCGTTACCACGACTGCTACCGTCTGTAAGCACCTCAAACTCCTGAAGAATTGTAAGTCCCCTGGCGAAGATGGCATACCCAATGAGGTTCTCAAATGGCTTGCGCCATCTCTGTCCTATCCCTTGTGCCTGCTCTTTAACATGTCATATCGTACAGGAGTATTTCCGTCCGTCTGGAAATCTGCTGTTATCGTCCCGATCTATAAGAAAGGCCAACGCTCTCAGGCTGGCAACTACAGACCAATCTCTCTCCTTCCCGCTGTGTCAAAGGTCTGTGAACGTATTTTCTTTGAGTCTCTGTACTGCCACGTCACCCCAGCGCTTTCACCATCTCAATCCGGTTTCTGCCGTGGAGACTCCACAACTTTCCAACTAACACGTCTAGTACAAGACATCTACACCCAGCGGAACCTCAGGCGGCATGTTGGCATCGTGTTCTTTGACCTAGCGAAAGCTTTCGACACCGTCTGGCATCGTGGTCTGCTTGCAAAGCTAGAGTCCGTCTTCTTGGTACATGGTCCAGCCCTGCAATGGCTCTCATCCTATCTTTCCTGCCGCCACCAGACTGTCAGAGTATCTACCTCCCTATCAGACCCATTACTAGTCGTGTCTGGGGTACCCCAGGGGTCCATACTTGGGCCGCTCCTATTTCTACTGTACGTTAATGACTTGCCAGCCCTTGTGCCAAATGTAAGTCTTTTTGCTGACGACACTGCTCTGATGTGCTCCGACAGCTCGGCAGACAACCTCACGGCCTCCATGCAGTCCGGGGTCAACGCTACAGTAACATGGATGGAAACCTGGAAACTGAAGCCCAACCTCGCCAAAACCGAGGCCATGTTCTTCTCTCCCTCGCCCCCCACTCAGCTTCTGTATTTTCCTGGTCTAAATAGTACACCTATTAAAGTTGTTAACGAGCACAAGCACCTGGGCGTTATTCTCGACCGCCAACTCTCCTGGTCTCCACAAGTCCAGTCTGTGTGCAAGCGTGCGAGTGCGTCCTTAGGTATGCTACAACCCCACTGCCAACACTTGAATGATAACTGCAGAAAATTGTTCTTTAAGTCGTACATTTTGCCTATATTTGACTATTGCGATATAGCTTGGTGCGGGTTGTCTCAGACTTTACTCCACAGACTGGAAGTACATCAACGCTTGCTTCTGAAAATTCTGTTTCGAAAAGACCAAACATTTGCCTCCCTTTGTCTTTATAAACTTGCTTCCACGCACCCTCTTCTTGCCCGACATCAGCAGCATCTTTGTATCCTTGTGCAAAAAATCTTCCTAGCCCAAGTCCCGAAACATATTGCCAAGTACAACTGGTTTGTTACCACTAGACCAACACGCAATGCCTTATCACTGCCCCGAGCTAGTTCCTCTCTGTTTTTGAAATCCCCTTTCTTCTCAGCATACTCCCTTTGGTCTAACCTGCCTACTAGCATTAAGACATGCCAGGATATCAGGAAATTCAAAGTCCAGCTTTCCACACTGTCTCATCCGAAGTGATCCCATGTATTACTAATGTGCCTCCCTTTCTTTTTCTCTCCCTATCTCCTTTCCCTCTCTGACAGCATCTTTCTTTTTCTCCCTTTTAGCTTGCCGTGGTTGGCTATCACCTGACCTCTCATGTTTATTGGCAGTCTTCGGACGGGCCAGGAGATGTTGAATAAATAAATAAATAAAAACACGGGTTTCCACGCACGTGTTCCTAAGTTCTTCCAAAATCATGTCGATCCACAGTGAATCCCAGTGATATTTCGGTGACATGATCTCGTCCTGGGCAGTGTGATCCTGCTGAACGGGTAAGAAACAAGGAAAAAAAGAAATCATAACAAAGAAAACTAACTAATAGCGAAAACAATACAGCCATATAACAGGAGGTGAGGGTTAACCCAGACGACACTCAGCATTCACTAGAGCTGAGGGGCACTCCAGCTGCTGATCCAAAGGTGCTCGCCTGGATCGATGACCTCTTAAGCTTGCAATCACCGATCTGATGAGGGCAAACCCTAGGCGGCAACGGAGGTGAGCCATCACCATGGAGAACGGTTCCTTCCGCTTCTCGGCCAGCATTGATGCAATACGCTTGAGGAAAGCAGAGGCAGCCTTGCCTTGACCACCGGAGGCACAAAACACCAAGGGGACGAACGATGCCTTCTCTACTTCCCTAACACGCTCTTCATAGTGTCGCCGTTTCTCCTTCTCGTGCTTAGTGAATGTGCTGTTGAGGGAGGGAGCGGTGTTCGATCGGACAAAAGGGTTAAATACCCGGACATCAAAGAATGTCCTCTCGAAACGGCCGCCCCACACCCCGCTGGCAGCAACATCTAGGCGGGCGCCATCCTCGCTGATTGCAGTACGATGCCTCATCCGTTCCCCGGATAGTGGCTGGAGAGACGGCTCCACACTTACGTCATGTGCGACGCGTGAAAGCAGTGAGGCGGTGATGTCTCGCAGCTCGTTATGCCGGAGTGACGGATACCCTCCAATAGGGCACGACAGGGCATGCGCGGTGCTGAATGCCTGACCACAGACGCAGGCGGACGGCAGCATTGGGGGGATCCAGCCATAGGGAACATGGATGGCTTCGCGAAAGCCAGCCTTGCTGAGGGAAAAGCCGTGGACTTTCAGTGGCCGGCACGTGAGCCAATTGGAGGCCCCCTTCAGCGAAGCAAGCTCCACACAACGCTGCAATTCCTGTGAAGCGGCTGAGACGACATCCTTGGCGATGGTTGACTCCTTATTCCGCTGGCGGCTGCGGACTTCGGACTTCCTGTGCAGCGTAAGCTGCGTGACGTCGGGCAGGTAGGACATGCCAGAGAGGATTCCCTCAACCAGCGTTTGGGTGATGTGGCAGGATGAATGGAACTGTTCTGCTAGCGAAGAGACGATGATTAGTCCCAGGCCACCCAAGCGACATGGTAGAGCCAGGATCTTCCGTTCGGCAGAGCCTGGAGAGGGGCGACCGAGGAGGGCTGGGAGTAGCAGGTGTACAACCGCCTGCTCCAAGGGCTCCAGCAGGGTAGCTGTGTTGGGTACAGTCCTGGCAAGAAATGCCCAGCGATGCCGTAGACCGTGCGTAAAGGTGGAATACGCTGCATGCGGCTGGGAGTGGGCAAATGTAGACAGCTTGTCAACCTCCTTGCACCATGTGTTCACCTTGCCCGTGACATAAGCCGCTGCAAATTCCGGGGTGCCGAGTGCTGCACCTAGATGTCGGTACCCATCTGAGCGGACTTGGATACGTGTGTCAACGAACAATTCAGTGGCACGCTCGAGATGTGCAGGCTTCACTAGTAGTACGGATTTCTCCGGGTTGAGGAAGTATCCATAGGCCTCACCGCGCTGCGATAGGATGTCCCACCAGTGGCGAAGTGGCAGCAGTGTTGACGCTGCTGTAGCGTCATCGGCGTACCAACTCTGGGTGGCTCCACTGCTACGGCATTCTTCAATGAGGGGGATTGTGGCGATAGCGTACATGGCCATGGCGAGCGGGTCCCCTTGGGTGGTGCCCTCACAAGACCACACTGTCTCGCCATCCACAAATAGCTGGGCAGGGCTTCAGTATGTGTTGACAAGAGTTGTCGCCAGCTCAGGACATAGGCATTGGACATTGCGCAGGCATACGTCCCGGTTGATGCGATTAAATGCATTGGAAGCGTCGGCAAACAAGGCACCCTCTGTTGCCTCGTCGGCGAAGGCAGTGCGCATGGCGTGTATGGCTGCTTCGATGCCTCCTTCCTGGCCTGCGCACAGCTGGGTGCAACCGGTCGCGGCTTCAACTGCAGGCCCGGTGATGTAGAGAATGGCTTTTCCAACTATCCTTCGAACGACCTCGCCGATCCCAATGGGTCTGACGCCTGGCTGCTTGTCGAGCGCCATGAGTCGGCACGCCACATAGGCTTCCAGTGCAGCCGGGTCCACCGCGGAGGTTGCGAGTCTTCTTGCAGAGTACAATGTCATGTACTCTTGATGGAACCCGTATATACGGTATTGCCTTTATTTTCGAAAACTCAAAAGCCTCTTCTAGAATTCTACGGGCAAAATAAACAAGAATTCTTGTGATGAATGAATACACGGTATTGCCTTTTTTCGGAAACTCAAAAGCCTCTTCTACGGGAAAAATAAACAAGAATTCTTGCTATCAGTATAGCTACAATGTGTAAGCCGACAAACTCAACTCATGTCACAAGATTGTGGCAAACTCAACTGAAGATCACGTCACAAGATTGTGGCAAACTCAAGTGAAGATCACGTCACAAGAATGTGGAGAACTACGGTTACATAAAAAGTAATCATGTGCCATGATGCGGGACGTCCAAGATGTAGTGCTGGGATTAGTGTTGTTGTTGTTGTAGAAGTTTATTTAACGTCGCACCACAAACAGGCGATTTCGCCTCCTTTGATACATGTGGACGACAGAAGGAATGAGAGAGGGGGGGGGGGTACAGAAGTATGGAGAGAGGAAGGGTAGAAATAAATAAGCAATCAACCTCAGGGCTACACCAAAGCAAAAACGGAATGGGAACATACTATAAAAATAATACAAAATAGCTTCATACATATATTGCAAAACACGTTTACTATTCTTCAGTCCGCTATACCACAGAAACACACTAGCCGAAAAGCATTTAAACGGAGCCATGATGCGCTTTTAGCAGGGCACAGAACTGAAGGTGGCCGGGCTCGGAACGGAGATCAGGCGGGAGCTGGTTCCACAGGACTGCGCCGATGAACTGCATGGTCGCTCGACCCGCAGTACCGGGCCAAAATGGTACTCGAACGAGGTTGTTGGTTGGTTGGTTGGTATATTTTATTTTACTTCGCCAGAATGAACAGGCATTGCTGCCTTCTTGCCTGGACAAGTGGATTGTCCAAGCTCTCACAAAAAGACGAAGAAAGGAAAGAAATATTACATGAGAGTGTGAAGCATGCATCTTATAAAATAAAATAAATTCCATGAGAGTGTGACGCATGCATGATGAGAGAGGAGAGATAGATTCGAGATAGAGATAGAGAGAGAGAGAGAGAGAGAGAGAGAGAGAGAGAGAGAGAGAGAGAGAGAGAGAGAGAGAGAGAGACTGCGTTATTGCCTGGACAAGTGAACTCAGTCCAAGCTCTTACAAAATGACCAACAACAACAGCAACGGCAACAACAACAGCGACAGCGACAACAACAACAGACCAACAACAACAGCAACGGCAACACCACAGCAGCAGCAATAACAACAAGAGAGAGAGAGAGAGAGAGGGAGAGAGGGAGAGAGACAGGGAATTGTACAAGCTGTCACAAAATGACCAACAGCAACAGCAACAACAACGACAGCAGCAGCAGCAGCAACAACAACAACAACAACAACAACAACAACAACAACCACAACAACAACAACAACAACAACAACAACAACAACAACAACAACAACAACAACAACAACAACAACAACAACAACAACAACAACAACAGAGAGAGAGATAGATAGATAGAGAGAGAGAGAGAGAGAGAGAGAGAGAGAGAGAGAGAGAGAGAGAGAGAGAGAGAGAGAGAGAGAGAGAGAGAGAGAGAGAGAGAGAGAGAGAGAGAGAGAGAGAGAGAGAGTGTGTGTGTGTGTGTGTGTGTGTGTGTCAGAGACAGAGAGAGAGAGAGGGGGGGGGAGGAGGAGAGATATGCGGATTGTTAAAATGGATTTCGACATGAAGTTAGGTACACAGAATGTTAATATGGGTAAAGGCTGGAGGTGATGTGCTGCTCCCCGGGTGCGGTCACCAGTAACTCTCACGAAGAAGCTGGTGAAGAGGGAGCTAGCTCGGGAGAACAGACAACGACGGACAAAGATGAGGAGCTTAATGTTAAACATGTCCTCCAGGGTGGTGAGGCGGAGCTGTTCAAAGATCGGGCTCGTGCGCGACCACGGTGGCAGACCGAAGAAGCCGCGGATAGCGCACTTCGTTAGACGTGTGAGGGGCTCCATGTTGCCAATTTGAAGTGACGGATAAAAGGCGTTGGAAGCGTGCGACAACCTACCCTGGATCATCGACCTGTAAAACAGGATCTTTGACGCCAGGGTGAGGCTTCGGCGGCTCCGCCACAGCGCACCTACTGACTTCCGCACCTGCTGGATTGTGTGATTGACGTGAGGCTCCCAGGAGAGCTGCCCATCTACCATTACGCCCAGGTAGTACCGCGCTTGTTCCACAACTGCAAGGGCTGCATTCCCACAGCGAATTCGAATGTTATCTGTGTCAGGGGCTGGGCCTCTTGGGGTAATCAACAGAGCTTGCGTTTTCTTTTGGTTCAGCATTAGTCCGCGGTCCTCCAACCACTGCGACAGGCCAGTGATGGCTGTGCTTAGAGAAGAGCACACTTGTTCGCAACTGCCCGAGGCTTCAATTGCAATGTCGTCTGCAAATTCCTGGTTTGTGACCTGCTGGGGCAAGCAGCAAGTACTATCATAGTGGTCAGTGTTAGGTTGTAGAGTATAGGTTATAGCATTAACGCCATCATACTATAGTGTAGAGTTTGGCACATTCCGTATTGTGTTATAAGCCGAGTGTCGCATCATGCAGAATCAGAATACAGATCTTCTGGAACCAAGCAGTTGCTCTGGTAAGCGTGGGCTACGGTACATTGGCGCAGTGAACCGGCAGTCAAGCATCTGGACGCTATGGCGAAGGGCCGGCCACTCAAGGAATTTCATCCTGACTTCGGACAAAACACGGGTGCCGACTTCGACCTATGGCTGGAGGATGTGAACGACTACATGAAGATCTGTCAAGTTTCGACTCCAGAGGACAAGAAGTGTCTCTTCTTGAATCTGGCTGGTCTTGGGATCAGGAAGATTGTCAAGGGTCTGGTTGTTCCCGCTCCAAGTGATGCAACACACGACGACCCAGGAGACACATACAAAGCCCTTACAGAGGCAGTCCGTGCTCATTTTCGCCCATCCAGAAACACGACGTCTGAAAGGCACAAGTTTCGGCAGATTAAACAGACGCCAGATGAATCTGTCTCCACCTTCGTTAGTCGGTTACGCGAGAAGGTGGAGTGGTGTGACTTTGCAGCGACAGACGTGGACTCGGTCATCAACACACAGGTGCGTGACCAACTGATTGCAGGGTTGCGATCGCAGGAGCTGCGACGGGAACTGCTAAAGGAGGCAAAGCTGACGCTAGCGGATGCCGTTTCAAAGGCTGTGGCCCTAGAAGCATCTTTCTCCGACTGCAAGCTATACGAAAGTCGGACGAGTCCAGGAGGATTGGAGACATCAGCGCCTAGAGGACCAGAATTGGCTGCTGTAGTTTCGGGCAGCGTCTCGGGTGGAATCGGAAGTGGCGACCGGCGCGCCATGGGGAAGACGTCCACCAAGAGCCTAGGATGCAAATACTGTGGTCGTGTACATGCCAAAGGCAAGCAATTTTGCTCGGCTGCACATGTAAGGTGTCGGGACTGTGGCAAAGTAGGTCATTTCGCAGCAGTCTGCCTCTCCAGCAAAGCTCATGCGGTGCAGGATGAGGACAGTGAAGCCGCGCGAATTGTGTACGATTCGATTTACGCTTGCAGCGACAAGGCAGCCAGTGGTCAATTCATTATGACGCTCATGGTGAATGGCAGGCCGTGCGAGGGACTTCTCGATACCGGCGCAACACGGACAATCCTGACGGATGATGTGGTACAGCCCACTCGCTGCAGTGATCGTAAGCTGCGCGCGTACAATGGCGGCGAAGTCAAGACGCTTGGCATGGCGGATGTCGATGTTGCCGTCGGGGAAAGGTCAATCCAATGCGAATGTTTCGTTGTACCGGCAGGCCGGCGAACTGTACTGTTTGGCCAGGATGTTATCGCACAACTGGAGCTGCTGGTGAACGCCCACCTGGCAGACACGGCACGGCTGGTGGACACTGCTCCCGTGTCCATCACTGTCGACCAGAAAGCACGGCCTGTGGCGCAGCCAGCTCGTCGTCCACCGTTCAGCGCCAAGGCTGATATCGAAAAGGAGCTGACACGATTAGTGAATGCGGACATTATTGAACCAGTGAAAGAGGCGTCGCCCTGGGTGTCGCCTGTCGACATGTCTTCCCTGTGCGTAAGTCGAATGGTTCACTCGATTATGCGTAGATTATCGGCAGTTGAACAAATCTATCATTAGGGAGCGGCACTGCTTACCTACTGTAGATGAGATCACTGGAGAGCTAGCAGGCGCGCAGGTCTTCTCAGTCTTGGATGCGGAATCTGGTTTTCATCAATTGCTATTAGAGGAAGAATCCCGATTCTTCACAACCTTTGCTTCGCATTGCGGCTTATACCGATTTAAGAGGTTGCCGTTTGGCATCTCTTGCGCTCCTGAAATTTTTCAACGTGTTGTTTCTGACATCTTGGCTGGTTTACCCGGTATTACTGTCTATATAGACGACATATTGATCTTTGGCAAGAATCGAGTGGAACATGATGCTCGTCTAGCGAGTGTTCTAGAGCGTTTAAGGGCAGCGAACCTCAAACTGAACTGGGACAAGTGTAACATCGGCAAGGATCAGGTGAAGTACCTCGGACACATGCTAACCAAAGACGGAGTTCAAGCCGACAGCAGCAAGCTCAGCGCTGTTTCCGAGATGGCACCGCCAAAGACAGTGGCAGATGCTCAGCGCTTCCTGGGTATGGTCACCTACCTCGGAAAATTCGTGCCTTGTCTGACCGGTTCCACAGACCCTCTGCGTCGGCTGATGAAGCGTGAGCCGTTCACTGTGGATGAGAGCCTGTTGAGCGCATTCGCAGCCGCCAAAGAAGCAGTGGTCGCCTCCCTACAGACGCTCGCTTATTTCCAGCCATCTATGGACGTAGCAACAGCCATCAGCTGTGACGCTTCACCCACCGGCCTTGGGGCGATATTATGGCAGAAGAGCGAGTCAGGTCAATGGCTGCCGATTACATGTGCCAGCCGCACACTCACAGACGTCGAGTCACGGTACTCTCAAATGGAGAGGGAGATGCTCGGGGTAGTGTTTGCGCTGACGCGGTTTCGTCAGTATGTCCTGGGTCGCCACGTGCAGGTACACACCGACCACAAGCCTTTAATTCCGATCGTCCAGAAACCATTTGACGAAGTTCCACCTCGACTCCAACGGTGGTTGGTGG
Source organism: Sycon ciliatum (assembly GCF_964019385.1). Taxonomy (NCBI): domain Eukaryota; kingdom Metazoa; phylum Porifera; class Calcarea; order Leucosolenida; family Sycettidae; genus Sycon; species Sycon ciliatum. The sequence continues at coordinate 29,608,481 of NC_088650.1, read as the reverse complement.
CTCTTATGCCTTACGATTATACCCCGAAGCACGTGCCGGGTAAGGAGCTATTCTGCACTGATGCGCTGTCCAGAGCCCCAGTTCCAACAACGGATGCTTCGCCTGCAGAATCGCGTTCTCTACACGAGTATGTTGGTCTAGTGCTGGAGGCAGCCCCGGTAAGTCTCGACGACATTCGCTGTGCTGCTCGAGATGACCCAGTCGCAAGCAAAGTAACCCAACGCGTGCTGACTAATTCATGGCATGATCTCTCGTCGTGCGAGCAGCAGTACTACCTCATCCGAGATCAGCTGACTGTGGTCGACGGCATCTTGATGATGGGCGGGCGGTTCGTGATTCCGGAAGGAGTGCGATCAGCAATTATGACACTGGCTCACGAGGGGCATCCAGGGCAAGAGGCGTTCTTAGACACTCTTCGCCAGAGAGTCTGGTGGCCAGGGATGACTGGAGACGCAGGAATCTTCGTGGAGCGTTGCTTTGAGTGCTGGAGAAGGCGCGCAAACAGTGCGCAGGAGATTCTACCGACAGAGATTGTTGGCGTCTGGAACAAACTGGCAATCGACATCGTGACAATTGACGGATATTCTATTCTTTCGGTCATCGACTACGGATCTCGGTATCCTCTCCTCAAGATACTGTGCTCGACTACCTCTGCCGCAGTCATCGAAGAGCTTGAGGACATTTTTGCTACTTTTGGCATACCCGATACCCTTGTTTCCGACAATGGGCCGCAGTTCGTCTCCGGGGAGATGGAGACTTTCCTCAGTCGCCTTTGCATTTCCCATGTTCGCTCCAGCCCACGGTACGCCCGCTCGAACGGCATGGTGGAGCGACTACACAGGGTGGTGAGGGAGAGATTGGCTGCTTTGAAAGCACACCTCCCATTCCGACGCCGGCTCAACCAAGTGCTGTTTGACATCCGCAGCTCGCGTCACAGGATGTTGGGCACGTCACCGAGCGCAGCACTGTTCTCTCGGCAGCTGCGAACAAGAATCCCAGCTCGTATAGACCCTATGATCGTCAATCCACAGCATCAGTTGAAGGCTAAAGCAGGCATGGCCAACGATCACGATTCTCGACGAGGTGTACGCATGCTGCCTGACCTAAGGCCTGGCACGAAGGTTGTGGTGCAGGATGGCTACTGCGACACGGCAAGGCCGTGGACGGTGGTGAGTCAGTACGGTCGTCAGGTTGGAGTAACGGATGGCTCCCGATACCTACTCCGAAACCGGCAGCATGTCCGCGAGTACGTTAGCCCTCACAAACCCGTCGAGTATCCGCCTATGCCATTATTACCTGAGTCGAGACAGGATGCGTCTTCTGCGCAGAGGTCGGTGTTGACCCCTCCGCATCCAGTGGATTCACCCCCGGCGTCGCATCAGCCTTGTGTCACCCAGAATCCTGAGCTCCAAGATACATCCGAACGGTCGTCGACCGAACAGACCACTGCTGATTGCGAACCCGTGGCGTCCAGCAGCGGGGACCGCCGTTTCATAGATGGGGCAGTCACCCGCTCCGGACGGCAGATCAAGCTGACAGAGAAGGCCCGTCTGTATTCGGACAGTCTGCGCTAGACATTGTATGAGCTTTGGTATTTGCCACATTGCGTTACTTAAGTTCTGCTCAACCTTCATTGTGTTCTTCGCTTATACTTCTAGCCTTTCTGCTTATCTCTTCTTCATTGAGAGGGAGTAATGTAGTGGTCAGTGTTAGGTTGTAGAGTATAGGTTATACTTATAGCATTAACGCCATCATACTATAGTGTAGAGTTTGGCACATTCCGTATTGTGTTATAAGCCGAGTGTCGCATCATGCAGAATCAGAATACAGATCTTCTGGAACCAAGCAGTTGCTCTGGCAAGCGTGGGCTACGGTACTACACAAGGTTAGCAAGGCAAGCAGCACTCAGAGACCATCAGCGATGCGGAGCCCGTCGATGCTACAGTATGAGGGCGACCACCGTGCCCTCTGAGGCTAGGCACCGGCGGATCATGCCGGCATAATTATTGGCATAATTTGATGGTTGAAAATTTGGAGCATAATTTGGCATCCTCTCGGAGGTAGGAGCATAACTACACGATTATACCACAGTTCTAGTATGTAGGCTATACAATTGTGTACACTGCACCTGATCAGTGCTGGTCACAGGTGGTCTGCATGGCAAAGGGTTTGGAGGTCATGCAGATAGTGTTTTCAATGAAAAGCAGGGTAGAAATCATGGCAATACATTATTGTATGCTCGACCTCGTCTTCTTCAAAGTTCTTTCTCACACTGACACAGTACATGATGTAGCAGAAGATGCGAGTGAATCAGCCTTCATCAGTACCAGTACGGGGCGGACGAGATACATGTAGTGGCGGGTAGTCCGCAAAACTCCGTGTACATGTACATGTACGTATGTATTACTGCACAAGGACCAGTGCAATACCGGCCGATATCTGCACGAACGGCGAAGCCGTAAGTGCAGATATCGACGCCGGTATTGCACGCGTCCGAGTGCAGTAATACATTTATCGCACCCCTGCCACCACACAGTCTGTCACCACACACTTGTGTGTGTGACTTGACACGGTCTGGACTCTGGTGCAACCCTAGCATGCTGCATGCAACCCTGCTATCATTTTCACAGTCATACAACACAGCACAACCAGTCGCGTTCATTTTTAGAGGAACACTTCTTTCGAGCAGCTGCTGTATACACTCCCGGGAGATCATGGAAGTAGCGGGACAGCTTGCTCATGTCGTCGTCGTTGATGGGGTGTTTGTGCTCCACCGCTTTGACTTCTCCCCGCTTTCTTTGACTTCAGGAGGAAAGCCTTCAATGCAATGTTTGCGTCCTTGAACGCTGGGTCACTGTGGACGTTCATGAGCCGCTTCAACTCGACTAGCTTGCGATGTATTGCGGAACGGAAACCGAGCAAGCTTGATGCAGAGTAGAACTTCACTCCAGCTTTCTTCGGACGGAATTCGACGTATGCATGTCGCAGAATGTAAGCTAGGTCGCTTGCCGTAACCGTACTCAGGTCACAGCGACGTCCTGTGTCTTTACAGTACTCGTCGAATAAGCGGAGCCATTTGTCAGTTGCCTGCTCTGTGTTTTTGTTTTTCTGCTCAGAAACGAGGCTGTCGATGGCGGCGTCGGACAGTTTCTCAAATCGGCTGTCGACAGTCTTCTCCAATACTTGGGCGTCTGCTGTCTCGACTCTCACGGAGCTTGTGAAGTTGACTTGGCGGACGCAAGCCGGGTCCACATTCGCTTCCGCGACAGCGTCCTCGACCAATTATTATTTGGTGTGCTGCAGCAAGTCAGCAGCGACTGCTTGGCGGAGCGACTCGCAATATTCCCCAGTACACCGCCAGCCAATGACCAGAGCCAGAGGACAATGTGGATGCACTGCAGTGCGATATTGCACCCCGGCGAGTGAGCGTGCAAATAACCTATCTGCACGCTCACTTCGAAGTGCACGCTCACTTGGAAGTGAGCGTGCAAATAACCTATATTTGCACGCTCACTTCGAAGCGAGCGTGCAAATAACCTATATTTGCACGCTCGCTTCGAAGTGAGCGTGCAAATAACCTATATTTGCACGCTCACTTCGAAGTGAGCGTGCAAATATAGGTTATTTGCACGCTCACTCGCCGGGGTGCAATATCGCACTGCAGTGCATCCACATTGGCTGGCGGTGTACTGGGGAATATTGCACGCTCAGTAAGGCCGCTGATTGGCTCAAACCATGGAAACACTCACGTGGGGTGCGACGTATGTACATTATGCATGTTACGAAGTCACGACCAGTCTGGATTTTAGCAGCCATGATATGACTGCAGGCTACGGATAAGTTGCTCTAAATAACCCTATTAATTGATGTATAGTTGATGTTCGGTCATGATGGAAGGAGACGTGGAGCTAGGAAGAGATGAGCTGATTATTCGCAGGGGGAGGCCCAGGGTGACATTGGATGGACGAGTATGATGATTACGAAGACGGTTGAACATGATAATTTTCAAAGGTAACTCAAACTAAGGCCGTGATCGTTTGGTCGGATCCAGATCCAGATCCATCGGATCCACTGGATCTGCAATGATCGATTGGTCGAATCCGGATCCAGATCCTTCGGATTTGGATCCGAGCAACCCTGCCCCGGGAGCAGGGTTGACTGGATCCATCGGATCCAAATGTGACCTTTGTGCGTATATGGTGGGTAAAAATCATTTTTATACTCATTGTCGTACGTCTAGTGGACTTTTGTTGACTTTTCGTACGACGTGGGCGATCAGTACGACTTATGCCTTTTTTGGGTGACCTGTCAGCGCCATTTTTTACTTCGTCAACATGGCAACACCCAAGGTCCGCAAAAAAGTGTTCGGTTGATTCTGAAGGATCCGACGGATCTGAGATTTGGATCTGGATCTGGATCCGACCAAACGATCATAGCCTAATTTGGCAATGAAATAATATTTTTACTGAAGTACAAAAGAAATCAAGTAATGAATAGAAGAAGTATTGTTTTCTCTTTTCCATTTTGACCTCTTACATGCATGGACACCTCGGTATGGGGATACTCTTGTACATGTATTTTCTTGTACTTATGGCCACTTGCAACTTGCAAGTACGAAAAAGGCACAATTTCCCGAAATTTGAGGCTCCATAAGTACAACAAAGTGAATATATATATATATGTCGTCGGGGGGTTTTATCCCTCGGCGATAGCCCTTCCGATTACTCTCGATATCTCATATCACACGGACGCCACACTCAGAGAACAGATTATTGTTGTTGCTCCAAAGAGAGTCTCAAGAAGAAGGCACCCAAAACAACCAGAATGCGTACGATAAGTATGCAAGCATGCGCACAACAAGAACATGTACGATAATCATGCAAGCATGCGCAACCGGCGCGGTCCGCACACACGTGCCAAAAGGGGCAAACACGTGCCAAAAGGGCAGGGACAACATATATCCCCGGGTGCCAAAGCATAATATGAGGATTTTACGAGCATAATGCGAGAATCCATGAAAGCATAATTCCTTGATTTCGCGAGCATAATCCGCCGGTGCCTATCTGAGGCACGTAATGGCCGAGCGAATCAGTGCAAAGCCAAGCCGACACCGGACATAAGCCATCATGACCGGATACGGCTCCTTCCGCTTCTCGCAAAGCATTGTGGCGAGGCGCTTGTAAAGTGCACTACCGGCCTTTCCCTGCCCTCCAGTAGCGCTGAATACGAGTGGTACAAATACTGCATGTTCGACTTCCCGCACACGCTCCTTGTAGTGTCCGCGCTTCTCACCCTCATGCTTGGCATATGTAGCGGAGAGAGAGTGAGTCTGATTTGAGCTAGCCAAAGGGTTGAACACCCGAACTTCAAAATTGGTTCGCTCAAACCGGCCACCCCACACTCCGCTGGCCGCAACATCAAGGCGAGCGCCGTCCTCCCGGATTGTGGTGCGGTGGCGAAACCGCTCTCCAGATAACGGCTGGAGACCCGGCTCCACTGCAACGTTGTAGGCTACCTCATCCAGGAGCCTAGCAGTGACGTCTCGCAGCTCGTTGTGCCGAATTGCAGGATAACCTCCTGTCGGGCAGGATAAGGCGTATTGTAGCGAGATTGCCATGCCACAGGTACACTGCGGAGGCAGATGTGGCGGTGTCCAACCATAGCGGACAAAGACGCCATCGCGAAAGGCCTGCTTGTGCAGAATCAAGCCATGACGCTTGATTGGGCGGCATGTCAGCCAGCTTGATGATCCCTTTTCGGCGGCGAGGTCGCGCATCATGCAAGGGTCACATCGTTGGCCGACACTCTGCGCCAACTGCTCATCAGCCCTCCTGGCAGACTTACGCGCCTGCTTGCTGACCGTTGCCGTCGCCATTCGAATGCCTTCCATTGAGGTTTCCTGGGCAAGGATGTTTTCAACAAGTGGAGCAGTCACTTGCATAGAATGCTGAATACTGCCCAGCAAGTGACACCGGTGATACCAGGCCCAGTCCGCCATGGCGACACGGTAAAGCGAGGACTTCTCTCTCCAAAGCTCCAGGTGGGGCGCGTCCTAACAGGGCGGGGAGGAAGAACTCAGACACGGCTTGCTCAACGAGCCGCATTGCCTCTGCTCCATCGGACATGGTGCGGGCAATGGACGTTGGTGAAGACGGTGTTGCCAAGTACAGTACTATTGGAACACAACCCATCAGGACCTTTTTTGCTTGACTCGTGACATCAAGGGGGTTAATTAGTAACAATTATGTACTCTTCGTGACATGCAACCCAACGAATTGGGTTCAAAATGGGCCTTCTCGCTCGAGCCCGCACAACTGAACCTTTCCTTTGCTGGGCATGTGCCCAAAAGTAGCTACGTGTACTAGGAATACCTCCCCCCCCCCCCCCCACACACACACATACATACACACACATACACACACATACACACACACACACACACCTCAGACCTCAGATCTGCCCATCGCGGAAGCGATGATAGCGAACAGCTATGTTAGACATAGCAACTTGTGCTGGGATTACACCATTCAACAGCTTGCAAGGCTTATTGAATTGACCGCCACTATTTTTACCCTGGTATCCACCACACAGCTGATTGAAGTGAATTTTTCTGGCCAGTGAATCCCTATTAATTTTTTCATTTTTCTTTTTTTTCTACACACACACCACACCACATACACCGGCATACCGTATTTCTACAAATAGTAGGCCAGTCTACTATTTTTTCAACCTCGTCCTAACCCGGCCTTATAATCGAGGACGGTCTTTTATTCTTTCAACTAGGCCTCAAACGATTAGTCCGATTAACCGGTTGCAGACCGGTTACGAAGAATTAACGGTTAACCGATAAAGATAACGGTTACGCAGTAACTTTTCAGTCAATTTTTCAAGTATCAGGTCGTTGCAAAGTGTGCACTTTCGCGGGCTGTCGCACCCGTACGCAATTTCTGGGCTGTCAACTCGGTCATATCTGGTCTCTTGGTGTGAGAGTATGTATGAATGAGCATGCAAGGGAATGTACAAGTGTGGGTTGTACTGAATAGGGTACATTTTTTGAATGAGTATAGTCAAATATACGGTTAAAAAAGAGTCCGCAGGATTGCCGTGGCTTATAGGTTATAACCGGTTAACCGACCGTTAGCTTAGCAGTTAATCGTCAGGGGTAAAACCGTGACCGTTTGAGCCCTACTTTCAACCCAGTTTGACCCCGGTCTTCTATTTCTCGCCACACAGTTTTACCCCCGTTCTTCCATTTTCTTCTACACAGTTTGAGCACGGTCTTCTATTTTTTCCCACAGTTTGAGCACGGTCTTCTATTTTTTCCCACAGTTTGAGCACGGTCTTCTATTTTTTCCCACAGTTTGAGCACGGTCTTCTATTTTTTCCCACAGTTTGAGCACGGTCTTCTATTTTTAACACAAGAACAAAGACTCAATTAGTAGGCCCGGTCTTCTAATCGGAGACGGTCTTTAATTTTTCAATCGCCCCTGCCCCGGCCTTGTATACGAGGAAGGCGTTGTATACGAGGACGGCCTTTTATTTGCGGAAATACGGTACACTGGCTGTTGGTAACCACCCAGGAGAATGAAAGAAAAGTTACACACCAGGGAGTCGTAAAATACGACTAATCGGAGACGGTCTTTAATTTTTCAATCGCCCCTGCCCCGGCCTTGTATACGAGGAAGGCGTTGTATACGAGGACGGCCTTTTATTTGCGGAAATACGGTACACTGGCTGTTGGTAACCACCCAGGAGAATGAAAGAAAAGTTACACACCAGGGAGTCGTAAAATACGACTCCCTGTTACACACACACACACACACACCACACATGTGCACCATTGGACGCCCATCGCCGGAGGCGATGATAGCGATGCTACAGCAGAAGCCATAGCATCTTGTCTGTCCCCGGGGAAAATCGCGGAAAAATCGCAAAAAACGCGGGGAAAACGCAGCATAGTATGGCATAATTTGCGGTGAATTTGCGGTAAATGTGCGGTAAATATGCAGTGAATATTATAGTTGATATGCGGCAAGTTTGCAGTTGATATGAGTAGGCAATCAATCAGTTACAAGTCTCTGGTGTAAGCACTCGTCATATTTGAGTACAAAGCCGCCACGATGAGACGTTGCTGACCGAACAGTGCACTTCAAAACTATAGACGCGTAGGGTTTTTGAAATATTTCAAATTTGGCTGGAACTTTTTGAGAATAGTTTTCGGAATAATTATTGCTCAGGATCGCTCCACAATTACTCTCATAATATAGTTTCTAAAGGATTGGATAACAGACGCCCAATTTGGAAAAATTTATGCACAAAGTGATCACAGATTTTATGTGGTATAGATGCTGGCATAACGGTTTTTGCCTAGGTACGCGTCTATAGTTTTGAAATGGACTGTAGTGCAAAAAAAAGTTCAAAAAACGCGGGAAAATCGCGGCCGCGGAATCGCGATTTTCCCCGGGGACAGGCTTGTACTGGGATTGCACCATTCAACAGCTTGCAAGGCTGAAGAATTGACCGCCACTATTCAGCCTGGTCTACACCACACAGCTATGAAGTGGCTTTTTCTGGCCAGACGGCCCAGTGAATCCCTATACTACTATTTGGTCTTTTTCATTTTTTCTCACGCACACACATCACACCACATACTCCGGCATGCACTGGCTGTTGGTAACCACTAACCACCCACGAGAATGAAAGAAAAGTCAGGAGGAGTCTGAGAAAGAGAAGAAAGACGTGTGTGACCATAATTGTCGGGAATCGAATCCGCAACCTATCGATTGGAAATCGCTGCACATACCACTGCACCATATGGCACACACACACACACACACACACACACGCACACACACACACCATGCATGCTCGCCACAAGAGAAGCAGGCAAATCCGCTGGAATGCACACCCACAAATTTCTCCTACAGCAACGACAGCGGACAGGATCTGAACACACAAACCATACGCTGTAGATGGCTTACATTTCTTCTACGCAGACGTACGCTGCAGGACAAACAAACAGCCTCAATCATCGAGGGCAGTGGGTTAAAATATGGTACAATTAACTAAATGCACGGGTAGAGAGAGAAAGTGCCTGTTGCACAAGGAATAACACGATGAGAAAAGTTAGTGAATACCGCATTACGAGAGCACACAAAGTATTGAATACAAGAAATGGAAAATTCAAATTGACTAAAATGATTGGAAGGTGTTTCCTGGTTGAGAAAGCTGGTTAGAACAGCCAGTTGAATGCACTCATGCAAATTTTTTTAAGTCTGGAACATTTATCATTGCAAATTGAAATTGTGAAAGCGAGCAAGCAAGGAAACGAGAGGAGAGAGAGAGAGAGAGAGAGAGAGAGAGAGAGAGAGAGAGAGAGAGAGAGAGAGAGAGAGAGAGAACACCGTTGACAGAAGTAGCAGTGATTCAGTGAGCGCTGATTGTGAGTATGATCAGCTGATTTTGGTTGGTTAGGTGTTGCCTGTGATAGGTGCATGTGGGGACAACGCGCAAATGCCTGTGTGTGCCTGTGTATCATCACACCAGTTTATTCTCAATAGAAGGACATTGCTTGTCAGAGGGTAGCCAGGCGGCGGGCACGGACAGCTGAGCTGCAACTAGAGTGCAGGTGAAGGACAGTAGCAGCAGCAGTAACAGAACCGTGTTACATGCTGCGAACACATACAGAGTTACGTTGCCTCGGAGGGTGCCGGCTCGTCCGCCTTTGTTGATTCCTCCTGCGCTTGCTTCATTCGCTGCGTAAGTAACTTCTTGGGCCTGGAAAGAAAAAGAGGATGAATAGATGCTCAGTTTTCAGATGCCGGATGACTAACAAAGCATGATGGGTTATCTTCATTCCTATTGTTGAGATACCACTTCCCACAGTTCCATAACTGTGCATATACGCGTCTCTGCTCACTCATTTCCCCACATGCAATCCCGCATCTCGTACGCGAGTGGTCCGGGTTGCAGCCGGTTCTCTCTCTCTCTCTCTCTCTCTCTCTCTCTCTCTCTCTCTCTCTCTCTCTCTCTCTCTCTCTCTCTCTCTCTCTCCAAGCCGTGAACACCAGTAACATGACACATGCACATGGCCGTACTATCAAGTGTACATAAGTACCAAGAATGTGCAATCAACTCCAGCTATGGGGTCTGCGATGGCAGAACCTCACATCACAGGACAAACTCATACACGTGTATGATAGATACAGGGTTGCGCGCAACCCTACTTTGCGTTCAACTGTCTTGTGGTCATTTCGCACTGTTTGCCAGCGTAACCTATTGAACAATGCCACGTGATTTGAAGTTATGACGTGGCGACACTGGATGGAGGTTGCACAGGTATCTGAGCACTCTTGGTAATACCGTAAAGTACCGTTGATCCGCCCCCTCTCTAATTCCCGCCCCCTGTCGATTTTCTACCTGTGAAGCGATTTCGGCGTATACAACGAAATACGATGTTGAACCGACGCTTGCACTGCTGTACACAATATGTGCCAATCCAGGGTGAAAATGTGCACAATTTAGCACATCGAGTCTGATCCTCCAAGTTGTTGTACATCGCACTGCACTTGACAGCCTTGATCTAATTCCCGCCCCCTGCCAAAAAACCAGCTGGGAAGCGACATGGCGTGGGGGGGGGGGGGGGGGATAAACTGTACTTTACGGTAGTACCCTTGGTACTATAAAACACCTGCGCCCAAGAGAGTACATGATACGTTCCAGTGTAGAAGCCCCCTCAGCGGAATTCCTTCACTGTGTAATGGTTGGTGCGTGTGCCTATGAATCCTTAGACAATTCGCAGTCAAGCTGGGAAGCTTTCTCATGGCCATCCACCTAAAACTGCGATTCTAGTTCTAGTCCGCCACATGCACAAGCTGATGATCAGTATTTCCCGGTGCCTTGACTCTTCATCTCCTTTTTTCGCCGGTACAGAAAACTAGAGTCAGTTGGCTTCAAAAATAAGATATCCCCAGGCCTTCGACAGTGCCAGGGATTTTACCGTACACGTGTAGCGCTGCGAAATTTGAAAAAAGGGTCCAAAAAAGGTGACTCAACTGTGAACCGTACAATGTACTGCTGCGAGTGAAGTCTAACGGCCTGGATTTACAAGTTTTTTTGGGAAACTTTTCTTCCCAATTTAGTGCTTTTTGGACATAACCTGGTTCGCTTCAATGAGCATTTGTTTCAGCCCTAATCTTTCCATAGATGGACTGTAGTCTTCCAAAATGTCTCATCGTCCTTGCAGTGATTCATTCCGCCAGAGCCGCCCCAACCGGTTTTGACGGGTTGAAATCATGGCTGGCCGGTTGAAAACTCATTTCCAGCTGCCAACCAGTCAGCTTTTTTCTTCTTCATATTGGTGCGATACTAGGGAGGTTTAGTCCCACATAACCTGTGTACTTCACGTGTGTGTACCACGTGATACTCAGTGACCCACGGACAGGCGTTTTCTGATTCACGACATGTATGGAGGCTCACCCACGTTCCGCCAGAGAAAATCAGAATGGAGTGCATTGTGCAAGCTGTGAGCATGCTCAGCTGAAGAAGTTTTCGAAGCATGAAATAAAACTATTCGACGAGCTTTGAAGCTTCGTCCTTGGGCCTTTCGCTTTCGCTTTCATGCTTTTGTTTGTTGTCGCATGAAAACTTTGCTTTTTCGAAGTCTTTCTTGTCGTTCTTGAGTCCGTGCGAGGGTTCACAGGGAAAGAGAAAGGTGGTGATGCTTGGATTCAGATAAAATAGACGTGCTGAAAATCGAAAAGCTCATGATACCTGATGGCTTGAAAGCTTTCTGAGTCACAACACATTCAGAGACGACCAACCCATAATCGATACAAACACAAACCAAGCTCACTTCGAAGTGCTTTCGTTTCTTCCCGAACCCTTATCCAAGGCGTTTGAGTCCCGAAATAACATGTTTAATACTTTTCTTGTTTTCACAAGTTTTGAATCCGTGTGACTAAACACATTGCAAACCTGGGTCCATTGCATGAACTTTACGTGCATCACCCACGTTCCCGTATCCGTTACGTGGGACTAAACCTCCCTACTGAATAGTCTAGCATGTCTCCGCGGTGTGCTTGCTTTGAAATAATTCTGCTGTTGCAGACAAAGCAAGGTTTCTAGAGTACAGCAGAATTACGAATGCAATAGGGGTGAGGCATCCTGCAGCTTCATGACCGAAAGAGGAATGGTGAGCACATCCTGATGATGGCGATTTGCTGAAACGTGGAAATGATACAGTGAAAATGAGTGGTGAATTTGTAGTGTCCAGGGAATGAGCATGTATGCTCATCATTCCTCTTTCAGCAGAAATAGACCAGAGATCAACTGAACGAGAGCAAGAAATTCGAGACTTGGTATCTCGTTACCTTGGTGGATTGTTAGTCATAACTCGAAATTTATTGGTCCCTTTTCTTTACCATTGTGCAGGAGAATTATTTCTTTATAGCCAAAGTTCTTTTATAATCCAAATGCACCCACGCCATACAAGCAGCTCGTGATGACTGGCGTGTGGCCCATGACAGTATGACTGCACTTACTCCGAAGTAATTTACATGCTCCCCTGCAAGATATGGCTCGTTATAAACGAAAACGGTTCGCTACAAAGGGTCAATTTCGTATGGGCTCAAACATGGACATGAACACTGGTTTGCCATATCATGAAATTCGCTATATGCAAGTTAATTATATTAAAGTGGAGTCCGCAGTATATGTATGGGCTGTGTCTGCGATCTTGACTCTTGCTGGTCTTCTGGAGGCAGGTTGTTTCAGACCTTAGTAGGACTGGTACTACTGGCACTTAGTCCACTGGTACGCCTGGCTTTACATGTGCTTTTTGAGAGAAAGGGGAACTGCTCACTTTACATGGCTGACGTGTAAAATATTTGGAGACAGCCGTCTCCAAAAAAAGGTCTACAATCCCCCCCCCCATTTCTTACCGACCGGTTAACCCTTTCAGGGTCACAGTGCATTTACTACGTCTAGGCACTGAAAGTCAGTGCATCAGTACAATTGTGGAGATAGCAACAAACAAATTGTCACAACATTTTTGTTTCTCAACGGATTTTCACCACTTATGGCTTACTGGAAAGCTGCTTTCCTGCTCGTCATCTTCCACGTACTTTTCAGAGCATACAGCACCTCAAGGACGCCCCTAGCCTCGCCAACAGTGTCCCTACCATGCGCCAGTTTGGCATCAAGACCACGCTCAACTATTTCCTTCGGTTTGGTGCTCATACTCAACGTAGAACTATGATTCAAACTGCATCGAGCTCGTGAGATTCAAGCGATTCAAATGATGTACTCATACGCCATGCTGCCTTTCACTCATCATTGGGAAATCCCCTTGAATGACTTGAAAGTCGCAAAAATATCGCCAGACAGAAAGTAAGAAAAATGTTCAGATCGAAATCGCGCGTGAAATTTATCGCCGCTCGATCATTTGTTGAGCTATCGCCACACCGAAAACACCTCTGGAAAGCCCTTTCCAAGACCGTTCCAATGAGCTATAGATCTTCGCGATAATCCGTTCCAGAGTTATCGCTGTTTGTACAGTGGTCTATCAGTGCGTACGGTACGTGGACTGTACAAAAAGTATAGCGTGAGTATACTCGTCATTGCCCAGACGAGATGGGGATTGCATGACGAGTATACTCGTCATAAACCCGGAAAGGGTTAAAATTTGGCTCTAGAATACACCCTGATCCTTGGGAAAAGGAGTTTGAACAGATGAACTGAGCTACCCCTCTTTGACATGGAATGGAATTAAACACAGACGACACTCGGATGAGTGATGGCATCATAACAATTGAGACCCGGCGCATTCCCATAGAGGCCGATGTCAGTGTCAGGACTCTCAATCAGCCCTGCACTTAAAACCAGGTATTTCGATGTGTGTCAACACTAGAATCAGGCGCATGTATCAACATTGCATCTTGAAAATCAGGCTTGTATTCAAAACAGGTTTCTATGCAAGACAGTACGGTGTACACGCAATCGTGTGCTGGTTAGGCCAAGTTGACCGACGAGAGGGTGAGCTGGGAATTTGCTCAGAATAGGACTGAAAAGTCATAGCCTACAGAAGACCTATCTGATGTGACCCTGCTCTTGACTGGCAGACAGACCTCAGTGTTGCCAACCGCCCGTATTTGTCCGTATTTTTACGGAAAAACGAAGTTTTGTCCGCAGTACGGATTTCAATCGAATTATCCCGTAAATGATCATGTATGATCGATAACTAAAACCTTCATAACTCAATCGTTTCTTGTGTGATTTCAAGATTCGAATGGTCTACGTGGTAGCGAAAACTCCAAGCTGTCCAATACAACAATTGCCGAAGAGTTACGAGATTGGACTGCAGAGATATTGCGCGCCGTATTCCGGTATTCTTACCTCGACAAATTCAAATTTTTGATCGATCTCTTCGCCATTTTTGGGAAATTCCCTTATCGTGTACTCTTTGACTCGTTTGAGCGACTGTCACTGACCACATTATAATGACGTAGCCGGCTGAAGTTTCAATCGCCTTGAAAAAAATTGAGTGTTCTGCGATGAAGGAGAGTGGAATGGTGTTGTTGATGGGATGAATGTGCTTGCATTTTAGGCTTGGGGACGACTTTGCTGTGTTACCGCGCCTGATTCGTCGCGGCGTCATAATGCATTATTAATGGAGCCTGGCGTTGCTCCTGCCATGAGCTTTCCAGCTGTTAACGAACCCTAGATTGTGAAAATCAAGCGAAGTTGACCAAAGTTATGACTTGGTGAAGTTGAAAATTGTAATGAATTCGTAGGCTACACAAGTGGGGCTGGAAGGGTTATACAGTATCGGGGTTTTTCCCACACCAAATCAGTCAAAATGTTGACCTGAAAAATCGAGTACGCAAAACTCTGAAAAATTCTCCAAAATGGCACTGGGCAATACGCATGGGGGTAGGGGGCACTTGGTAACACTGAGACCTTCAAAACCAAAAACTGTGTACACCTAAATAATTACCAACCAGGGACCCTGGCTCATATTATTTATTTATTCCCGTAGCTATGCAGAAGACGTTACTTCAGTAACGTCTGGCGCTAGCCAGGGTCCACACAGCTTTAATTTGGTATTTGTTTGTGTGTTTGTGTCACGCCTGGCGCTATCCGTATCTGACGGCAAAAAAGCATAGGATTTTTTTTTCAGGCATATCCTGGGATTCGAACCCGCACTATCGCCCTACATGCATTCCCCCATACACTTCGCATTCATACCCATTCTTCCAAGTTGCTTCACGTTATTAGCTTGCGTTTGAAAGCCCTATTTGAATATTGCGGGCAGCTAGACGGTGTCGTATTACCCTCGACCGTACCTGTCCCGTACCTATCCCCTACCGTACCGTGCCATCAAAGACGGCTGGCCACAATGCATATTCAAATAGGGCTTTCAAATGCAAGATCACAATGTGAAACAACTTGGAAGAATTAGTATGTATGCGAAGTGTATAGGGGATGCATGCAGGGCGCGCGATAGTGCGGGTTCGAATCCTAGGTTTTAAAAAAAGGATTTTTTTAAAGAATTTATAACATCCCTATGCTTTTTTTTTGTCTAGGTCATCAAGGCAAAAAAGCATAGCGTAGGGCCCTGAGCTTCCAAGCTCTCTCGTTCCAAGCAATACATGGCTGGGGTTCCCTCCAGGAACTTGCGATTCCGCGGCAGCGTTGTTTTCCGTGATTTGAACAAAAGTCCGTGATATCCGCGATATTTGAAAAATCATCCGCGTTATTGTAGAAAACTGTCCTTGATACTTGAAAAGCACCGCGATATTTCGAAAAGCAACCGCGATATTTGAGTCTTTCTTCGATGTTGTTTAGTTCTTCAAGCTCGTCAGTAGTTTACTTGTGAGATCGACACCAGAATGGAGAAGTTTCTGGGCAAATCAGCGGCTGACAAGTCACAAAATAAGGCTCGCGTCGAGTGTTGTCCGAGGATGGAGGAAAGCTGTCTTGCAAGCTCCTGTCAGGCAGTTGAACACAGTCAGCGCAGCACACGTTCTGTTTTGTCATGCATGATTTATGCTGTACGACTCGTCACGGCTGTTCGCGCACGGACATCTAACAATATGGAGTCGTTCAGTGCGATTTACGTAACGCGGTACAAACCTCATGAATACGATGGGAGTTTGCGTTTTGGGATGAAACTCATGTCACTCTCCGTGTGGTTCCACGATTTCGCAAGTTAAACCAGGATTTATTATTTGAAAGCGCTCGAGCGAGATACTCAATATCCAGACAATTTGAGAGAGAAGGAAGGTAAAAGGAACTCCTACCATGGTCAACCAGCATCCTGACCTTTTCAAACCTCTCCAAGCTATCCCTGGTAGTCTGGATATTGACGCACGCACTGATTTTCAGCTTCTCCTCGTCGGGATCACGGGTGTAACTTTCAAATTTGCCGATGTGCACTCGAACAAACGCACAATTGGATCTACATCACAATTTTGAGGCTATCTGTGTGCTTGCTGCCTTTTTCAGCAATACCCCACATGTCTACTGGGCAGTTTCCACCAGGCCTCGGCCTCCTGGACTCAATGCGACTCCAGCGCCATGCCATCTGACCCCCAAATCGCATGAAAAGGTAGCTCAGCATCGCACGCACGGGACCTGATGTTTGTGCACGGGACGTGATAAAACTTGGTGAAGATAGCCAGAAGATAGTCCTCTACCTGGGAAAACTGAAAGCTAGACTGGGAAAACTTCTGAAAGGGCTTCTTGAGGCAGGCATGTCAACGATGAATCAAGGAACGAGCGAGAAAGAAGGCTTGAGTTGTGCAACGCGGAATAAACTGTTCCTGCGAGGAAGTTGGCCATGTGAGGTACCAGCGGAAAGCTAGTTTCAAGAGGAACACGGAATACCTGTTTTCCGGGTAAACCTGGCCTGGTAGCTTTCTAAATCGAGCGAAAACCACAGCGAAATCGGCTGCTGAGAATTTGAAAATTCAAATTTCCTTGCCGATCCAGCCCAATCGAGACTTTTGGCTGCCATCTTGTTAAATGTCCAAATTTCGCGGAAAAAAAAACAGCCGTGCTCGTACATCGTACACCACTACAGTACAAGTACCAAAATCGGCCGCAATTTTACCACAATTTTACCACAATAATCCCGCAATATTTGATAAAATCCGCAATATTCCCCGCAATTTGTGGCATTTTACCTCGCAACTTTTTCCGCGATATTTCCGAAATGTCTCCGCAAGTTTCTGAAGGGACAGGCCATTGCAGGGTTTTTATAGCCAACCATGGCTATGGCCAGCGATGCTCTATCACTAAGCTATGGTGTAGTCATTACCCAGCACTAGCAGTTGTAGCAAGGGGCTCTTCCTCCCGATTTACTCATGGCAAGTCCAGGCAGCCAACAAAACACTCATTAGAATGTGTCTGTTTTCGTTTTGCTTCCCCAACTACGGCTTATAGCCGTCCAAAACAAACTTGGTTGCAAATTAATTATTTAGGGCCTTGTCAACTTTTCTCCATACGTTCGAAAAACATGGACTGGGCCAAGATCAGATTCACTACGGGGCAAAAAAAGGAAAACACTCTCCTATAAAATTCCTCCGTACAACTTTGCCTTGATAATGATCACTGAGTCACAAACTCACATCGATGAGCTGTTCGCCGCTTTCCGGGTTTTAGGTTTGGATAGAAGTTGTGAGCAGGGCGAGAACAGAGTGTCGGTAGGACTCATGAAGTCTCTGCAAACACAAACCAGCCAGCACACAACTTGCCTTCTGGCATTTTCGCTTGCTGGCCTCACGCAAGCAGCTGAAAACAAACCTTGGATTCGATTCCTTGAACGGCGTTTTCTTTTCTGTTCCTGTCGCAGGTGGGCCATCAGCCGGCTTTCCCTGAGGACTCACTGGAGAAGCGTTTTCTGTTGCCTCTGTAGACTCCATTTCTGCCAGTAAAGGTGAATTCACTAAAATCAAAGACTTCAAAACTGGACCTATGCTGTTCGAGTTTGTTTCTTCAACACACGCTGCACAACACTGAGTTTGAGCGAACAGCGCTTGTCTTTGGTCTGCGGGCCACATGCCCACCGCGTACCGGTGCACCGCTTGCTAGCCTTTGGCTTTGGTTTGAAATAACCGCCACAAGTCACGCGGCCTGTTTGAGCCAATGAGCGCATGCGCGCAAGTACATGTACAAGCACTCAGTACAATCATGCACATACCAGGGAGTCATAAAATACGTATTTTACGACTCCCTGGCACATACATATACAATGTACATGTGTACAGCAGGGAGCTCAGCCCGCCCATGACCATTGACGTACTCTTGATGCCACTCACAACATACTATCAACACAGTCATATCATTGCATTGCAACGTCATAATCGAATAATATGACATCACGGATTCAGCGCCTGATGAGTGATGACTCAGTGATGAGCTGATCTCAGCAGTCAGTGATCTGTACAAGTACAGTAGATCGACTGCACTTCTCTTTCACTAATCTTCACTCAGTAATCTGATTGTGCATGTGCATCAATCACTGCTGAGTCTGACTCTGCTAGGACTGTCCAGTGTGCTGAGACAGAGCGAGAGTGCTGAAGCCTGAACCAGGGAGTCGTATAAAACCTACGACCCCCCGAGTCCCTGGCCTGAAACGTGTGAACTGGCTGAATACTGTAGATCCAATACTCAAACTCGAGATCAAACTACAGACGTTCACCCTACCTCAAATTCTCCGCATTAAACCTTTCATGCTTTCCCGTACTGTGGAAACGAGTGAATTTTTCCAGTTTCCATGGGAACTCACGACGGCCGCTAACACCTAGAATCGTGCAAAGTCACACTTGTGCTCGTGAGACATATCCCGTCGCCGCCCACTGGCACCTGCTGGCGTTAAACCGCTAGGCCTGGAGCCGGAGAGCATTTGCAGAACTCCACGTGCCAAAGTCAGCTCAATCTGTAAAGTGAACCGTCAGTGCTCACAGTATTTTTAACGGTGTCAAATTTAAAAGGTATGAGGCTTCTAATAGAAGAGAGGTTGGTTGGCGTATGTACTGGCCTGTACCGGCATGTACAAGAAAACAAAATTTAATAAGACCAAGAACTCAATTTACATGTGACCAGGTTAGGACAACAATACTTTTTTGATGAAAGGTCCTGAAATCTCTCAAGCGCTGCGGCCTGTGGCAGCCGGTTTTACGGAAGTAAAATAAACTCAATCTGCGGACACAACTGGTTCGTCCTTCGTGGACTCATCAGCGCAGCACAGAGAAAATGAGGCCGAACCTGGTAGCAATGAAACCAGGCCCGAACGTACCTCGCCAGAGTGCTCAAACTGACCAGCCAGTGAGCTCTGCAAAATAAATAAAATAACTCCAATCCACGTGTGTTGTGAATGGGGGCCGAGAGCACAATGTGGAGTGGTGGAGTAAAAAATAATCTCCAATCCACAGCAAGAAAGGAAGACTTACTTTTGTGTTCAATTTCTAGACTCAAAACACCATTACCAGCATGGTGTATCTTCAGGTTTATGACTCAATGCCATCCAGGACTGACTTGAAGAAGCGTGAGATATTCCACTTCGGATGCCAGTCACCCCACAGCGCGGGATCTTGGGGCGCAACCATGCCAGGAGTGTCGCCTAGTCTTGCTACGACCAGGTTGAGGCTGGGAGACATGAGCACAAGCTGGCCATCGTGACCGGACAGGAAGCAGGTGTCCGGCGGTGGCGAGGCCCTCAGCAAATAGTTCACCGCGACTCGCTCGCGCTGCACGAACAACGGTGTGCTGGACGGCACGGGGCGATGATCAACGCACCAGAGCTGCCCGCCGTACACACCGCCACTGCCTGGCGCACGCGCCGTCAGGAAATCCGCGTACGACTCGTCAAACAGCCGTTCGTCGTTCCACCTTCCCTTCTGCACCAGTAGCTGGCCAACCTTGGCCCAGTCGCGAGCCGTTGCGTAGCCAAAGGTCGACGCCACGTACAGTCCACTCTGATCTGTCTCCAAGACAATGGAGTCGGCACCAATCACGCCAAAGAGCGCCTCCCTGGGGAAACGCCAGTAATCCGCCGTTGTGTCGAATGTCCGCCTTAGCACATCCGATAGAACATTGGACAGAGCGGAACTGTAGTACCATGCATCCGTGCCAAGAGGCTCTCGACCCGACTTGGCATCGTAGCTCTGAATAAATTCCATGACGCTGACTTTGCTGAAGAGCATGACCGGCATATCGTCTGTTGCATCATACCCTTCCTTGACGGGCAAGACGTCGGCCATCTGAAGGACATTCCTCAGGGTTGCGTTGCCATGTACAACTTCATCCAAGGACAGGTGTCCCTGTCGGATGCGCATACCGACCAGGATTGCCATCAGTGTCTTTGTCATTGACCACCCCAAGTGTCCTGTAGCCACGCCGATGTCGGGAATGTGTTCGCTTGCATAGCCCTCTGCGATGAGCTCTCCCCGGTGCAGTACAACAAGTGCACGCGTGTGTGAAGACTCGAATGCTGCGAGCGTGAACTCCGCATCAACGGCATCTTGCACGGCTTTGTTCTGACGAACAGCTCGCGCCGCATTAGCATTTGTGTGACGCACGGGTCTTTCCTCATCACGGAACGCCTCGAATAAGGCCCTGTGCTGGCTTTCATACAGATCAGCGTCCGCGATGACACTGCATCCTGTATAATGCCCATTGTAGACTGCTGTGGATGCGAACAAACTTTGCAATAACCATATTGATGAATTTACACACTTGCGCTGGTAATCCACTTCGTAGTTTACGAGCAGCCTGGAAATAGGGCTGAGATCGTGCTTGTGCATGGATAGTGCACTTCGGTTGGCTACAAACACTCCACTGCAAACAGTCTTGGACACGAAGCCGCACCCTACATTGAAAAAGATGACGATACTACCTGAAAACCACCACGCCAAGACCAACACTAAGACAACCTGGACCAGGTACAAAGGCTTTATGGACGCCATGACGCTTCTCTATTGACTAAAACAAGAGCATGCGTGGGGGAAAACAGACCTGAATGGTTGAAGGATGCGTAGACTGCGAGGGGAGCGACATTGTGCAATAATACAAAGCAGGGTTTTTCATTGCCGTATTAGTGAGGTTTTGCATTCCGAATTTCGGTTCGGCATTCTTCGGTCATTTGTCGAACATCAAAATGCCGAATTTTCGCACCAACGTTTGTTTTGCAAGTCGAAAATGATGTGTTTTCATTTCGTGAGCCCCAACATCAGCAATGTCCTGTCCCGTGCTCCTTTTCTTGCTGATTCCAACGAACTTTGATCGCCCAAAGAGTCGAGGGCCAAACCTGCCTCCCCTGTCGCCTCAGAAAAACCAACTCCATGGCCAAGTCAAATTTTATGCGTATCGCCATAGTCTTTTCAGCCACACAGATGACGGTGAGGATACTCCAGGCGAAAGAGAGTAGACAGGCAGTGGAGAGGAGCAATCAGAGGTAGCTGACGATGCTGATGTTGCCAAAGACGGAGGCGAAGCGATGCTGAGATAAGAAATCTCTTTGAATAAATCACGCGCTAGCGCTCTTCTACAAGAAGATTCATCCGAAAAATATTTTCGGCAAAGTGAGCTTTTTCCGAACAAACATGCCGAATCTTCGTGTGCATTTTCGACCTCGCTCCCGCGTGCCGAATCTTTTTGCCGAATTTCGGAATGCAAAACCTCACTAGTATCTCTAATAAGTAATAAAATTATAAGCACAGTCTCCAATAATCAGCACGTCTCCAATCAAGAGTGCATTATCTGATTATGGACTCTTGCTCCAATAATAGAAGGCTTGGGGCCGGGGCGGCATTCAAAAAATATAGTGCTCAGTCTATATTATAAGCACACTGTGTTATTATCTGTACCGGCGAAAAAACCCTGAAATGTGTGTGTCTGACATGAATTTGGCATGGCAACATGCCTCTGAAATGAGGTTGAAATAATTATTAAATGGAACAGTCCTTAAAAGGAACGCATGGGGCGGAGGTACATGTACATTGAAAAAATAAAGGAGGTTATGCGCCACCCCAAATTCTTCTATATAAGGGGTTTCTGTACCCGCTTTGGGCATTTTGCCACCCCAACTGGCTCCTATATATGGCGGATTTGACGTTATCGCATAACCTAATGCCTGGTTCACACTAGGCCGATTTCCTGGCCGACATGGACTCGTACGAAAAATCCTCAAGATGGGGCGAAAATTGCGTAGTGTGAACTGTGTTGTCGTACAGGGTTCCGACAAATCTGCGGCGATTTTCTTGTCGCACTAGTTTTCGGCCAAGTATCGACTGGTCGATATTTAGCCGAAAAGCCGGCCGATTTTTACTGCTTGCACGTGATGGAGCGGTCATCGGACCAATCACGGTAGGGCCTAAGGCTTTTCACCATGACAGCAAAGAGCGTCGATGTCGAGCTCATGACCTCTTGTACTTTTGTACTCTTGAGTCTTGATGAAATGTAAAGTCCTACCAAAATTTCATAACCCCCATGAACTCTTGCTTTTATGGATAATCGATGCGACTTAGGCCTTGACGGATTATGCTAGCATAATTTTTCGCATAATTCCTACCAAAATCGAATAATCGCATAATTCAAGGCAAATCGCATACGAATCGCATAAATAATGGAATAATCCGCCTTCTTGCATCATATTCCATAGAGTTGTACATGTTCTACAAGTACAAGTAGATACACCAGGAAGTCGTAGGTTGACGACTCCCTTGATAACATGTTCAGCCCATTACAATCAGTGATGGTCGTAGCTACAATTGTAGGTCGGACGGTGCGTTAACCCCGTTGAACTTTTGCTACTACAGTACAATGCCCTATAAAAAATTCCCCTGTTATTTTGCACAGAACCATCATATACATTAGCAGCATATGTGAGCATAATGCGGCATAATATGATAACTTTTAGCATAAAAATAGCATAATTCTGCAATTTTTTCAGCAATGCGAAAAGCATAATTTCACGAAAATATTAGCATAATCCGTCAAGGCCTAATGCGACTCTATTGCGAGTGAGTCGTTCCCCGTGTGTGAACAGGCCGTCCGACTCAGTCGACACAGTCGGCAGACTCCATTTCGGAGTCAGTGTCGGAGCACATGTAATTATAGCAATAAAAACTGCTTTATGGCAGTTTTCTAAAAAAAGTTATTGTGTTCTAGTCCATGGACCCCGTCTAAAAAGTAAGAAATTAACAAAATGTGATAGCTGAAAATTAAAATTTCACACAAAACCTCACAATAATCACAACACTTGAAATGCTGCTTTCAACACTAGACTTGTACTGCACCAACAATTGGCAACATGCATGTCATGCATGCAAAGGAAAGAGGATCACGAGGGGAAAAGGTCTTCTACATGTAGCTTTTCATTCTGTGTGTGATTATTGTGAGGTTTTGTGTGAAATTTTAATTTTCAGCTATCACATTTTGTTAATTTCTTACTTTTTAGACGGGGTCCATGGACTAGAACACAATAACTTTTTTTAGAAAACTGCCATAAAGCAGTTTTTATTGCTATAATTTCTTTTGTTTTTTCTGTCACCAATCAATGGAATGCCCTATATCAACATGTAAATGATGGCCTTCACATCATATCAATACTGTATTATACGCATTGATGTGCAAGCCTTTTCTTGCAGAAAATGGCACAAGCATGTTCTTCTGCGGGGAAACATGCGAGTTGTGGTGGACCGTGGTGATACTTCTTTTTATACGGAGGTCATTCTGTGCATGTTGCTGTAGCAGAATTTCATGACTCTGTCATAAAATTGTCTTGCCTTTCAGATATTTCAGATTTATTTGAGAAATGTAACCAGGTGCGTGTCGCAGATGTTTTTGTTGATTCTGTGTTTATAATGGTTTGTAATCATGGGTTATCGTGATAAGGTCATCCTGCATCGTATTGCACTGAAATCGTAACCCTGTTGATGTCGATACAACTTTTGGAAGTAGTTCAATGACTTCAAACTGTTAGTCCACGATTTTCTAAAACAACACAGCAAAGGAGGAACAATATACATGTATTAAAATGTAAATAAATACATTGTCGAGTCCGACATATCGTTCCAACAACTACACTGATCCTGAGGATAAAAGGGGCAAGGCTATGGTTGGAGGTACTGAGAAATAAACAAGGCACTCCATAATAATAAAATCTTACACATCTTTTGGTGAGTTTGAATGATATCCAGTCGAACCTCTTTAGGACGAACACCAAGGGACCGATGGTATTTATTCTGTGAGTTTGTCTTAACCTATTTTATAACCAGTGAATACCCCTGCAACTGCCGAGACAAGCCATCTTGTCCACTCAACGGTGAATGCCAAACGACGGAGCTGATATATGTGGCATCCATAACGTCAGGCCCCACCAAAAAGGAATACACCGGTATGTCGGCGCCACCATTCAAGTCACGCCATGCCAACCACATGACTACAAGATACGAGAAGTACTCCAGCTGCACTGAGTTCTCCAACTACATCTGGAAGCTGAAGAAATCCAACGCCCAATACGAAGTCGAATGGAGGATAAAAGATCGCGCCCGGGCATACTCCAACATCACGAAGCGGTGTTCCCTCTGTACCAGAGAAAAGTATCACATCCTGAACACGCTAGGGTCACCGTCCTGCCTCAACAAGCGCTCCGAAATGGTGTCCAAGTGCCGACACGAGAACAAGTATCTCCTAAAAAACCACGGTGTCACCTAAACATGTCTCCACAGCCTCCTGCCCACACCATTCACGTTCACACACCTTGCTCATAACACCCTGCCCACACCAGACATATCCATTTACATTGCGCTATTATCACACTTCTAGCTCTACAGCCTCCTGCCTACATCATCCACACGCATTGTTCACCACCTCCTGCCCACACCAGCCACACACTTCGCGCTCACACTGCACTGCTAGCCCCTGCCTTCAACAACCACACACTCTGCACACAGCCCCCTGCCTAAAACATCACCGCTACTGCGCTAGCCCCCACAGTCTCACACAGCTTTTTATACCACCCTCTCCTGGCATATATACCGGCATGGTCGGCACCCGATCTTCATGTTGCCTGATGATTGCGTAAGCATGAAACTTAAAGTAGCAGCAAACAAGCCTTGATTGTCCTTGTTGTTCTGTAGTGTAACCAGTGAATACAATTATTTCTCCAATAGACATACGAATAGATTTCTTCTACAGCGAAAGATTCTAAGCCACACCAACTCATTGACTCGTCTCGTATGAAACAAATGAGTCACTAGAGAGGTTCTGCAAAACGAAAATGCGTACAAACTTTCCCTCTACATCAGGAGGTGCGAAACTTCGCACGAACTTTCGCAGCTTTGGATGCGAAACTTGCAGGGAACGCGAAATGAACAGTCGTACACACTTTCGTGTGATCGGGTCATGGCGTACGTGCACTTGGCCAGCGCAAACTACGAAAATGTGCAGAACGCAAACTTCGTGCAAAAATTCGTACACACTTTCGCAAGGACTGTCGCGAAACTTCGTTCGAATTTTTGTTTTGCAGAACCTCTCTACTGAACGTTTCTTTAGCAACATGACGGCAACTGAAACAGCAACAGAGAAAGGACGATACATGTACAGCAGATTCTTGCAGGTACTACAAACAGTTTGCAGATCGTAATTCTTGCTTTGGCGGCACGAAACTTCATTTGGGGCAGTGCAATCTCGGCGTAACTCACAAATAATAAATCAAACAGCCCAGACTCGAGTAAACAAATCCAAACATACAAGTACGAGATCTTGACGAGACGAGACTGCACCCTTTGACTTGTTTCGTATGAAGCAAATAAGTTTACTGAAACTCTCCACAATGGAGATGTTCCCTGATATGCGAATTTATTTTGCAAACTCGGTCAATGGGTCCTTGAACCTTTCCCTCCAGATTGGGAACTGCCAACGATAGTATGCCACTGACCAGTGCCTTACTTGTAACGTACCAATGTACAATGAATATGAGTATTTCGACAACACATCTAACATAAGCCTCACCGTCAAGAAGGTGAACTCGCGTTCTTCGCACACTGTAGACAAGGGCAAAGAGATAAAAATGGATCTACTTTGGGTTATCCGTCATAATAATAATAATAATAATAATAAATCCGAATAAAATCAGCACACGTTTCCGTAAATGAAAGGGTGAGCATAAGCAAATGAATCGAAGGAAACCGGTCAACTCAGAGATCACCTGTCATCGAGTATTCCGTAAAAGGAGGCCTGGGCAGCGGAAAAGCTAAATTTAGAAAAGAGATCCTGTCAGCTGTTCCATTATTTATTGCATTCCGCCCAAAATGAGCACACTTTTCGTAAATGAAAGAGTCAACACAAGGAAATGAATAAAAGGGAACTGGTCAACTCACCTGTCATTGAGTAATATTCCGCGAAAGGAGGTCTCAGCAGCGCAGAAACGAAATAAGCCAGGCCAGGAGACGAAATATCCGAAAGGGCTCATACAAGAAGCAGTTCCAAAGGAGGAAGTTCCTCGCGCATGCACATCCGAACACGGACTGCACTGCAACACAATGTCTGCCGTGCGCGTGCACAGCACGCGGCTACCACCCGTTGGTAGATAATACCGAGCACCTTACGTAGAGACTTACGTAGCCTAAGTGAAATACCGAGCACCTTACGTAGAAACTTACGTAGCATAGCGGTGTCGTTTTTCTTGCCATGTGAACACAATAATAGAAAAGCTGACAGGATCGCTTTTCTAAATACGGTATATCCCTTCACATTTTGTCTACGTCTGGGACTCGTACCGCGTATGATACGAGGTGATTTGGCTTTTTTTAACAAATGTGTAAAATATTAATTTGCTTTTCTTCTGGCTGTTTCTCTGCTCCGGATATGGATGGCTGTATCGAAACCAGGGAGTAGTACAATTATGGTATTGTACTACTCCCTGATCGAAACATGGGTGTTGGCAAATGAGAGCCAGTTTATCGTACAATGCCCCTGAATGGACGAGGAGGGCAGTGAATTGCTTCCGCAGGGCCTTTGTTTGGACGACGTCAGGCCGTCTTGCCATTAGGGACCGGCGGATTCTGCTCGAAAAGGTGGCAGATTCTGCTTGAAAAGCAGTGAAATTGGCAGAACCATACAAACCTTATGGCGGGCAATTCCTCGAATTCTGCTCCAATTTTTATCCACATACCAAACATGCATGAAACTTACCAGAAAAAGTACCGAATTCTGCCAATTTTTCTGCCAGCAGAATCCGCCGGACCGTAAGCAGGTAAGTGGCTCTACCGATCCACCGGGCGTTAGGGACCGGCGGATTCTGCTCGAAAAGGTGGCAGATTCTGCTCGAAAAGCAGTGAAATTGGCAGAACCATACAAACCTTATGGCGGGCAATTCCTCGAATTCTGCTCCATTTTTTTATCCACATACCAAACATGCATGAAACGTACCAGAAAAAGTACCGAATTCTGCCAATTGTTCTGCCAGCAGAATCCGCCGGACCCTACTTGCCATCACTAAAGACAGTGAATGAAGAACAGTAGGTCACGGAATACACTCTGTGAGAACGAAAACATGGCTGCGATGCTATGCTACCTATCCAATTCCACCGTATAACACAGCCACTAGTTACAAATACAAAAAAACACGGCTTTCGCAGCATACAAATTACAATGCAGTTCACTCCTCTGTTGACAGATTAATTTTCATCCACTAGCAATCCTTGAACAAGTTGAAGTGATATCTATCAACTTTAATACTTCAGAACATTGATGACCGAATAATATTATATCCCAGTTTGTGATGCCATTTTTCAAATTTGTTAAAAAATGACACTCCCATTCAAATCTATTTCAACCCTGAGAATACTATGAAAGTAGGACATGATTCAAGACATGTCGACACTTTCCAAAGTGGAATCATTCCCATTGTTGGACACAACGGGCATGAAGGATAGCACTTCCACTTGCAACGATTTATTTGGACGTAGCTCGTATAGAAGTGACTGAAAAAACGTCATTTTACAACCATGTTAACAAAAAGCCAAATCACCTCGTACTCATCCGTGCAAGTGTCTTTTTCTGCTTTGACTTTTGAAGTAACTTTTAGTTTTGTTGACAGTTAGCTAGCTACAAAAAATTGGAAGGGTTCAAATACTATCTGTACTCTCTTGTACCATCATCCTTCAATGCGACGGACCCCACGATAGGCGGTCAGCCTTTGGGTCATCCTAGCACGAGGTTCCTACCTGTGGATGCAGCTGGGGACGCTGGTCCATAGCCAAAGCCAAAGCGGCAAAGGTGGGCTTCGGTGTAGATCTAGTGTAAGTGTTGTACGGTAACTTGATCAGCGCCGACGCCGGCTGTGATCCTGTGCCCTCCCGACC
Source organism: Sycon ciliatum (assembly GCF_964019385.1). Classification (NCBI taxonomy): domain Eukaryota; kingdom Metazoa; phylum Porifera; class Calcarea; order Leucosolenida; family Sycettidae; genus Sycon; species Sycon ciliatum. Next base: position 29,580,108 of record NC_088650.1, on the reverse strand, counting down.
TCGTGCTACTGGTGCGTTCGGGTCCCGTCAATCGCGATTTAGGTGGATCAGTTCACATTTGGGAGGACAATGCGCCAGTTCTAATTTCTTACTTTTACGACGGGGCTGCACCAGTAGAGGTTTTTCAGAACCGCTCACAGAGCGGTTTTTATATGGGTAATTTCAGTTCTTTTTCTGTTCCCTCCCCACCCCAGCCCAGCTCCGAAGATAAACATGGTGAGCACGCGCGCGATGCACTGTATGTAGCCATGCAACTGCAGTAGCACACTGATACATTCCAGCCCTCCCCACCTCGCTACCCCGCACACAGACACCTTGTGACAAACACGCACATGCACATGGCACACACACACACACATGGGCACGCACACACATACATGTACATACATACACACACACACACAACCCAAACAGGAAATTCTTGATGAACATTGTATAATGCCATGCAAAGCAGTGGCCACCATACTTCAGGAAGTCAGTTGTGAAACAAAAATAATTCAACTACAATGTGTAGGTAAGCTGGCGGCCAAAGCACAACATTGCAAACCGTGATAATATTTGCCTAAGGATTGCAGTTTGCAGACCACACCATGGAAGCAGTGAATACAGAATTATTGTAATGTCATACAAAGACAAGCAAAGAAGTGGCCACCATACACCAGAAACTTGCAGAAAGTCACATATCCAACAGATAGAGAAGTGAACAGCATCTGGTACAGCACACACAAAACCAAGCTGACCTGATACTCGTCCAAAGATCGTAAGTGGCAGATCCTTTTCAACGATAGCATGCAGGTGTACGTTACACGCATTGACAAAATCTGACTGTCTCACCGGCATACATTGTCATCACATGCATACCCCACAAGTTACACACATGCACAGTAGAAGCACAATAAAAGCAATGGAAAAATATGAAGGGGTTGCTGAAGCATCTTCACACTTCAATTTCAGACTTCGATGTGGTCGTCACGGGGTGATATACATGTACCTGCAAGATACAAGTGATACAGAAAGAAAGCATAAGGGTCACCTACATGTATGTTCAGGGCTGGTGTACACACACACGCAGAATTATCATAATCGAGAATTTCCCAAACTACAGAAGAGCAATGAAATCCATTTGCATGCACAGGAGCAATTTTGCAGTATGATGCGCAGCTCGGGAATACACCTGTTGGCAATGGATTACATTCCCATTGGAATTTCCATTCACGTGGGATTCACAGAAGCAATTTGGCAGTGTGCTGCGCAATGCGACACGACCTGCGATTCTGCGTGCGATGCAAACTCGCACAAAATACCATTCACAGAATCACGACAAGACGTAAGCGATGCAACAGCGCCTTGCTGACGTGCCTCAAGTCAAAGCTCAATGAGAATGCGTTTGTCGGTTACAACTGGTACAAATGTACAAGCAATTTCTGAAAATGCTCCTGTGAATCCTGCTTTAAGCAGTGCAGGAATGTCCCTCCTCCGCCCCCCCCCCCCCCCTCCACACCCTCAGGGAGCTTGGCAAGGAAGGGTGGTCTTCGCGGTTCCCAACATCTATTTGCAGTTTCTCGTCTCCACTATGTCTTTTCAATGGGGATTTGTACGTACCATAAAAGCAAGGCCTTAGGCCTGTGGGGATTGCCCTATCAAAAATTTAATAATAATATTAAATAATAATAATAATCCTAATAAAGTTCAAAGGATCAGTCGGGGAAGTGAACTGCCTGAAAAGAGAAAAAAACGCCAGACCCACCAGGACTCGAACCTGGGACCCTGCTTGTCATGAGCAATGACTGATCCTTTGAATTTGAAGTTCTCCCAATCCTTTCCTAATAAAGTTATTAATATTATTATTAATAGCAATGAAAAGTATGAATGCCGCAGACATCACCACGCAACATGACAATTTGTTCAAGGTTTGGTTTTGTGTGTTTCCAAAATCGATTTTCACGTTGCGATCATCAGTGGAAATACGCAACTAAAGAGATCAAGGGAAAACAAAGGTTAAAAATCCAAAGAAGTGTGACACATGACGGGTAACTTGTGGTAAGTATTACAAAAAGTGAGAACTAAAATAAAGAGTAAGTGTGACAAACGGGCATGAACAGTGCAGAAACAACTCATGAACACGGGGTGCAAACTCACGAAAATAACCTAAGTGCTAAAACATGTTCTTTTTGCTTACACAAATCGGGCTTATGCGTACGAATACAAACAGCTTCAAGGACCTTCAACTGCTGGACATAACGGGCACGACACAGTACAGAGAAGTGGGAATCATCATACACACTCAAACAATCGGGACGAGATAACAAATGCAAATACACAGCTGACTTCTTACGAATTTCACCCTCATCAGCTCCATCACCTTCCCTGCCACCTGACTCCTCCTTGTCCGTTTTATCACCATCACCACCAGCCGTCTCTCCGTCATCCGCCTCGTCTTCATCCGCCGCCTCGTCATCACCCGCCTCGTCGTCATCTGTATCCTCGCCGTCATCCGCCTCGTCGTCATCTGTATTCTCGTCATCCGCCGCATCATCACCCAACTCATATTCACCACCAGTCAGTCGTCTGATACCATCCATGTTCTCCTTCCTACGTCTGTCCCGTGTCACTGTCCTTACCTCATCTACGTCCCGAGATTGTGTTCCGTTTTGCCCCCGGCTTCCGGTCTCCTTCGATGCTCCGCGTGGGCCTTGGCCATTCCTAGCATATATTTCGGTTGAATAATTGGCGGTCGACCTCCGTGGTCTCTGGACCCACGGATCAATCGCCGGAGGGTGCTGCGGTGTCCGCACAACCGGATACTGTGTCAAAGAAATGGGCTCAATTTCTGTGATTGGCGGTACTGTTGTTGTTGCCGACTCCTCCCCAACCCCAGCCACCAACGGCACTGGTGGTGGCTCCGGTGGCGGCAAGGGCAACGGTGGAGAAGGCACATTCGGTTGGCTTAGTGATCCACCACTCTTCCTCTGCACCGTGTGTTCGACTTGCTCTGGTTGTGTCGGTGGTAGAGGGAGCGGGTTCTTGCGTGGTCTTCCCCGCTTCGGGCGCTTCGCTTTTGCTGCGTCCTGCAGCATGTGAAGTGGTACATGCTGCTTGATACGTGCGCTCAGGTGTTGAAGGGTCCTACCAACGTACCGGCTATCACAATTCCGGCACTCAAATTGGTAGACCAAGTGGCTCAATAGGTGGGATGGTAGGACATCCTTCCTCACCGTGAACGCACGTATCGTAGTGAACACAGGGATGAAGTGCGCCGCAAAGTATGTTTGTGTAACTAGCGTTTTGATTGTGCGGCACAATGTCTGTGATGCCTCTCCTTTCCAAGGTAAGGAAAGGTAGACTGGGCAACGACTTGGACCAATGATGCACTGTTCATGCCCGTTTGTCACACTTACTCTTTATTTTAGTTCTCACTTTTTGTAATATTTACCACAAGTTACCCGTCATGTGTCACACTTCTTTGGATTTTTAACCTTTGTTTTCCCTTGATCTCTTTAGTTGCGTATTTCCACTGATGATCGCAACGTGAAAATCGATTTTGGAAACACACAAAACCAAACCTTGAACAAATTGTCATGTTGCGTGGTGATGTCTGCGGCATTCATACTTTTCATTGCTATTATTAAACTTTTATCTCCACGTAGATTATTTGAATATTATTATTACTCAAGTATAGTACTCGCTCGATTTTTCCAAAAATAATCGTACTCGGAATAAATCAGATCAGCAGAGTACTCGTTTGTACATCATGCATTTACCACAGAAATCATCGGCTGCAGTTTCAGAGTAGCAGTCGGCAGATATGCAGACTGTGTGGTGAACATTGGTTCACGAGTAGAGAGAGCCCAAATGACCCACCAACCAATATACCCGAGAAAAATGACTGCCACTCGGTTCAATCGTGTGTGCCCGTGGTCTGCAATTAATTTTTAGGAGATGAAGAATACGTGTACTCGAAAATTCGATCGGAGAAAATCAGAGTACTGTAAAAGCGGAAAGTCTAACGTTTTAACGACCAATTCTTTTTCGTTATTTGAAAAAACGTTATCTCTATATGTCTGTGTAAAGATGCGCATACAGATGGGTGGCCAGGTAGCCATTGTTAAACTTTCTGCACGTAATCATGCCAAAATTACAAAAACGTTAAACTTTTTGGCCGTTAGACTTTCCGGTTTTACAGTACTCGGGCTCTCAGTGCCAACTATTACTTTCACCCCTACATGTACACCTGATACTTGTCCGTATAGGGGCAATGCCGGCTTCAGACATGCCCTGCACGGCTGACGCTATCTTCGATTATAAATTCTGCAAAATGCACGTACACTCGCCGGTGCATCTTCGCTAAGCCTGAGGAACTCGCCCGGCGATGTTCAAAAGTAGTAGGCTTCCCGCTCGACTCCGTCCCTTCTGGACACCCGTCACAGTAGTCGTGGTCGACATCACGGTCTTGAACATGCATGCATGGACCTCTACTGGCTCTAGCTCTGTACTTCAAGCTTGTTTTTTCCTCCGGGACCCGGCTTGACTGCACTCTGCAGTGCAGTAGTGACTAGTGTTGATCTTGGCAGTGCCATTTCTGATCCCCCAAGTATTAGTTTCTGGCACTTTTTGCAGCCCTCAGTGACCAGATGAGAAATCGATCTCTTCTTGATCTCCGGGCATACCTCCGTGCCGGGAGCACCTATGGCCTAGTGCTTGTTGCGCTTTCACGGTTTTGACCAGTGGCACCCGGTTGGCATCGCGGCTACACGCTCGGGTGGAACCGGAGATGGTCTGTACTTGTATCTTGATTCGCAGTGACATCGGCTGACGAGGCTACGAGAGAGAGAGGGTCGTGTGTTGATTTGTGGATTATCTGTGATGTAGTGTGGATCGTGTGTGCGGTAGCATCACGGATCACTCCAAGCACTTCCTCCGCAGTTGCCTCTCTATGGTACTGGCGAGATTGTGCCTCGAATACACTGCAGACGCTGTGGTTGCAGCGGCTACCGTATTAGCCTCTCGCGGTTTGCAATTGTCGTCCAGTACATCGCTGCCTGGGAATTTCCCAGTGACGGAAATCCCGGTGTTCTCAGTCTTCTGGCCGGACAAACTGATGGTTTTCCAGATCTGCAGAAGACTGACGTGGCGATGACCACCTTCATGATTCACAACCTGCACGTGACCTGCCGTTCCTGAGGGCTCTGACAAGGCAAGCGGCCACTGGGGACACTGAGGATAAAATCGACTTGGCTGCAAAGTTGAGCGGGGCATCGGATCTCCCTGACGCTTGAAGTAGTTGAACATAGGAATCTTGTCCACGTCGCTATGTATATGCGGCGTGCCGGACACAGGATGTTGAAATTACTATCACTGTACAGTACTATCTCTATAGCTTCCTGTCCCGCTCGCATTCGCCAGTAGTCAGTACAGTAGGAACGATTCACCACCATTATTGCGTCTGCCCTTGAACCAACTAACTAAGCTACTTCCCAAACTGGCAAATCAAGTGCCCTTGGCCCAATGGTGCCCTTTACTTGGCTTTCGAATTGTCATCACAGGCGAACTACGCGTTCGCCGGCAAGAAAGCATCGAACAAGGTTGAGGACTCATAGGTTTGTCGGAGCTCGGGGGTTCCTGGATGCCGTTATCCGAATACGCCGTGAAGAACGCTAGCGGGGACTTACTTGAAGAACGGGACGAGAAGAAGGGCATATCCAATTCTGTCAGTTACAGTCTTCCAACATCACAAGAAAGGCCGCAAAGTCAGCCCACAGTACTAGTAACGCCAGCTCCGCCAAACCTGTTGCTAGCCGCAGTCACGGCAGTGAGGAGTTGGTAACGCAGCCGGTAGCGGAAAGTCCCAGCAACGCTGCTCCAGAATTTTAGTTTCCTGACTCATCGACAGTTAGAACTGAAAGCGAACGAGCAAGTACCATGAGTACAGGTAAGGAGTAGTGCGGACATAATCATTTTTATGCACCAGGTCCAGAGGATATCTACGTACCGTACTTCCGCACATATAAGCGCATGTGCTTATGTCCGGACATAAGCGCACCCCCAATTATAAGCGCATGGGCTAATATGTGAACACTATTGGTGTAACACCCGGGAGCTGAATATACTGCTAAGCATTGTGATAACACCGTTGTTTAGGACACAGACAAACCGTTATTGCACATATAAGCGCATGGGCTTCTACCCGAACATGTTCACAAAGCAAAAAAAAATTTTGTAGCAAATTTTCACTTATAAGCCCATGGGCTTATAAGTGAGCCCATGGGCTTATAAGTGGGGAAGTACGGTAGGATTGTTCCGGTTCCTTTTCGCTTATTTCTTTCAGCTGGACCGATGCTGGTAGTTATCACTCTTAGTAGTAGTATTGACTCCCATTGATTTTCGCTATACCTAAGCAGTCAAATATTCCTGCATATTTCACTCCTTAGGGCTATATTGACTGCTTATATTTGACTGCTTAGGGGTTGCGCAGTTGAACGGTGCCTAGTGCAGCATTGTCACTGCATGAGTAGGTGGTGGTGCAACGGTTGTGCAATCATAAAACCGGGATTCATGAGGTTATCGTTCTGGAATTTGAAATACGGACTGTTTGTCGTGATAAATCTAATATTGACTTCGTACTTGGTCAGTATAGGAAATAAAAACCTCGTAAAAGACCTCGGCTTCGCCTCGGTCTTTTACTCGGCTTTTATTTCCTATATTGACCTCGTACTCACTGTAACTCAGTCAATATTAGTATAAGTTACATACAGCGGGCCTGTTGTACGGCCAATCGCCGTTGGTCTGGTGAGGTTTTCCGGCACTGATGCAGTCGGGAAGGCAATCCTGACGGCGATACAAAGGGATTCAGTGACGGCAACGGCGTCGACTCAGCTGTGCGGTGGTATACCATCGGCATGCAGCGAAGTGGCCGAAAGTTGTTGGCAATATACCTCATAGACCCTACTAACGCGCCGTGAACCGGGCGGCTGGCTGTGCTGCATAACATTCCACGTCAGGCACATGTGTGTCGCAATGAACACCTACCAAGCAGATATCCCAGTGCCTGAACCGTGGCGAGACAGTGTACTTGAGAGAAGGCACATGCCAAGGAGATCCGCTGGCCATGGCTTTTTTGCCTTTAGCTACGGTTCCTCTAGCCGAACATCTGGCCACACCATGCAGCAGTTCCATGCCAGGATGGTAACTTATGATGATGGTGATGTCGCTGTGTACCGCATTGTGGCACTCCGGACTACTGGAATCACAGCGGAGGGCCTTAAGCATGACTGAGGCAACAGGCCCAGTGGTAGGAAGACAGTGCTCCTTGTTAAAAGACTCATCTGGCTTCAGACATGGAGCGGGGTATTCTCTGGCACTAACGTATACGGATTTGCCGACTGATGTCGTGTTTGTACGAAGCCGGGTGCATGACTGGTGTGCTTTGATCAACACGCTGGCGAGTCACGGTTGCAGAGACCCATCCCGATGCGGCTTACCACGTGTGTAAGTTATCTCAGCAATTCAATCCGGATGGTCTTTTTTGCCACATCCAGCTATAAGCTAAGCAGCATCTGTACAAAACACAGTACCGTGACGGAGCTACATGTATTCGCCAAGTAGACGTTCAGGGTGGGGCTCGACGGAGACATCGGTAGCCACATGCTTCAGTCACGAAGCCAGCCAGACATGATGGCATTCCAGATTTCATTTCGGCAGATCGTAATGCTGGGATAACCTAGCTCCTCTCAGGATACTCTATCCATGTGCGATGATTTTCTCTGGCACATTAACCGAAGCTGCTTACATGCATCAGTGCATGCATGCGGACCGCTGGAACTTGGCTACTTGTTACTTCACCCTGTATATTAAAAATCGCATCGCAATCCTGTGTGAATTGGTTAACTAGTAGTCCAATTATAGGGTGCCCGTGGCTCTATGGGGTCTGCCCCAGAGAAATGTGAAAACAATTTTAATCAGACCATCCTGCCTCTGCTACGTACCATGACTGTATGTAGACTTGGTTGCAGAGATTGAGTGATACTCTGGGGAAAACAACTCCCTGGAGGACAGACAATACATACATGTATGTCATTGTATATATCGCACCTCGTTTATCCGGGCGGTCTGGGACCGGGCACTGCCCGTAACTCCGAATCACATGCATTGCCGTATTCAATTATGCACTTTGATGGGGAAAGGCCATCGATATTGCATATGACGTCACTATTTCCACAAAAAGTGAAAAAAGAGTAATATTTTTCCACCCGTTGTGCCCATACCAAGAGTTATGAACTCTTGCCTATACATGTACCTACTTAGCAGGGAGTCACAAAATACCGGTATTTTACGACTCCTTGCTACTTAGGGGTCCGGATGACCGAGAGGTACGAGTGTAGTACTAGTAAGGACGTGGTAGTCGAGTCGCATGGGCTCGCCGGGCGACCGCCTAAACTAGGCTAAAGCCACCATGGACATGTTTGCATATCAGGGAGTCGTAAAATACCTTTACGACTGCCTGGATTGCATTTGCTCGGCCTGCATACCGCAATCAAAATTGGGTTGGGTACAGTTCCCTGCAGAGGTTACCGGTATGCGATTACATCATCAGTCGTTGTCGTGGCACAGTGATGCATTAGCAGCTCACCCTGTACCATTGGACGCCCATCGCCGGAGGCGATGATAGCGATGCTACAACAGAAGCCATACTACCATAGCAGCTTGTGCTGGGATTGCACCATTCAACAGCTTGCAAGGCTGAAGAATTGACCGCCACTATTCAGCCTGGTCTACACCACACAGCTTTTTCTGGCCAGTGAATCCCTACTTTTTGGTCTTTTTCATTTATTTTGTACACACCACGCACATCAGCGGTTCTGCTGACTCACCATCATGACATTATTCCAAGCACCCAGCACAAGCAGCGCACCAATGCCTCGGGCCATGTCGGCACTCATCCAGATCACAAGCATGCAGTCACACCACACACACACACACACACACACACACGCACATACAGTACATGTAATGAAAGTCAGTCACTGCATTGCCATCACGCCCTATGCAGAAGTGGCATGCAGCATTGCTGTCAAAAGAAGGCCAGTAAAAACTATATAGGGTCTAATCAACAAAATACACTGGGGATCATTTGGTATTTAAAATCAATACATTGTAAATATAGGAGCTGTATCGGCAGAACAAAATGGCTACAGAAGCGATTGTGACGTGTGATTACAAACTACCAAAAAAAGAGCAGCACACTTGGAGCAAAAGTTAAGACAGCGAAGAAAAGAAGAGTGGAAAGTACTCGACACAGCTCACCGACCTTTCGGTGAAGATGTAAGAAGCAGGAGCAATCAGAGGAAAAACAACCACTCTAAACATAATAATTATACTCACGGAAACGAGGCGAAGAGGACAGGTTGCCAGCAACAACAAAACGCTCAACGGAACACAGGCAGCCACTACCAGCCAAACATGAAACTGTTAAAAAAAAGAGGAGACCAAGCAGCCTACTGACGAAGCATGAGAGCGGACGATTCAAGAACTAAAGTAAAGATGTGAACCAGAGGTCACAGTACAATAGTGCGCCATAGCTGGAGAGGGCGCACACAATTCTGGACAGTGGAGTATAACAAAGGGAGGTGCAGATGAGTTCCGAAAAGAAGATTTCCGATGGAGAGTTGAAAAGGTGTTAGATGCTGATATTGCATATTGGGCAGAGAAAGGGAACAATAACTTTAAAAATCCTGATGTCATAGTCAAACAGGAAAGGATGCTGATGTGTGAGCTGATCTGTTCGAGCCATCACAACACAGGCAGGAGATGCTTTTTTTATCGTGAAAACGGCACCAAAATAGCACTCCATGCCCTTAGAGGTCACAGCACAGCAGTGAGCATAAAACCCCAGTGCACATTATAAACAGGTGCATGGGATAATCAAGGCGGACAAACCTAATTCAAAGAATACATACCTGTACAGAAACCGGAGGAAGAATCATAAAAAGTCAATAGATAGTTGACGCAGGGGTGCATCTCGATGAGTGAGGCGTTGGGACGTTGCCACGTAAGGCATCGCTACTTCCAGATACTCCCAAACATGATATGGGGTAGTGCTTGAGATTCGGTGGCTGCATCAGCTCATTATCTCCTTCATTCGCATGCGAGCTCCATACAGCGGTGGTAGAGTGACACCGGTATTACATTGGCCCGCAGTAGTTTGCCGGGAAAAGGCCTTCTTTGTCGGCTAGACGGCCGCGGCACCAGCCCTGTTCGTCCTCGTCCTCAACCTTGGTCAGAATGTCACCAGCCTTGAACGACAACTCATCGTCATCCTGCGCATCGTAGTCGAACAGTGCTCGCACGGGCACACCGCCATCTGCCAAACACAGTATCAGATACAAACACACACACACACACACACACGCACACACACACGTACACACACACGTACACACACACAGAGGAAAATGGAAGAGTTGGCAGGACATACAGCAAAGAAGGCATACAATTCCTTACAGACGAAAAGAAACAAGGCTTTGCAGTGGTGAGGGTGAGGCTGCTTGCAGTTTCATTTAGAAGAAAGGCATTCGAGCTGACTTTGCAGTGGGTAATCGCTAATATCAGCACACCGGTGAAACCTGGCATACCGTGATCTCTGAAAACCAAATGACCCCCACAAAGTCCATATTTGATGCCAAAGAAAGTGGGTGGACAGCCCTAGTGGCATTGCTGAAAGTAGGCTTCACCCGTAGATGAAAATTGGAAGGACAGACCAAGTAATAATAATAACTTTATTAGGATGACCCAAAGGCCTATCGTGGGGTCAGTCGCAAGTGACGCCGCTGAAAGCAGGTCTCACCCGTAGATGGCTACATGTAAGGAACATGGACTGGGCCAAATTATAGCTCATGTGCCAGGGTGCAAGAGCCGAGGAAGGCAGTCTACATGTGCTTGAGACGACCACAGTGGAACATCAGGTAAAAGTACTCTGGAAATAAATACTACGCCAGTCATTTTACCTTGGGTACAAGGGAGCGTCGACCGGGAGTTTGACCAAGCTGCACTTGCACTGTTGTGGACATTGAAACCCGTTGAGAAGTCAAGTGGTTACGGAGCGCTGGCCACACAGACGGGAGCACTGCTGGTTCATTTTGCAGTGTGTACATGACGCGCAAAGGCAGCCAGGACGCCGGCCCCAGTCATTCCACCGGATTTCAAGGTCCACAACAGTGCCCGCATTTGAACATCTTCCGGGGGTTGTATACGATGGAAAAGGACAGGCACCCGAAACGGAGACGCAATATTGGTAACTATATGAAATCAATGCTCCATTAATGACATGGGACATGTGCAGGATGCCCATGCCAGGCCGATTGCCACTAGATAGGAATGTGAAGGCACCCAACAGGTGCACACGATGTGCAGTGGGGGCTAAGTAGATGCTAGTAGCACACGGCGTGCGCTCCTGGCTGTTCGCACGGCGTGCAAACAGCAGCCACATGTACCGATTACAGGACTGTGGGCACTGGCAACGCCAGGTGGTCTATGTCTAGCACTGGGGTGTGATGATGGATGCACAGGTAATCGTGCAAAAACACAATGTCTAGAGATCAAGTCTCTGGCCTTGTGAGAGTCCTACGACCCCCAAAGCTCCGGATGTGACCGTTTATAGAAGGCTTTGCAGTGCAGTAAAAAAAGGCAAAGTAAAATAAAAAAATTAAAAGATCAACCACCAACCACACCTACATATTAACCCTTTGGAGCCCCAAAATCCTGATAATTGTATGCGACTGCAATTACGATATATTCTTTACCTTATTTTGGTCATAACTAAGGTGCTTGTTATTGGATTTCCATAATCTTGGGCTTCCTGGAAAACGCTCCGCGAGCAGAGTAAGTAGAGCTCAAATTCGACACCACAGCAGTCACATATCCAACGCCACGGCGCCTCGAACAGTCCGCAGAGCTGGATATACGAGCAAATGTCCTCAACGCCTGCTGTTTCACTCTTATTCATCGTGGAATGCTCAATTTTTCGCGCTGAGTATAGTTTTATACTGGCCACGTGCAGGAAGCGTACCTGGATGAATCAGCATGTCATCCAAGGGGAAATCCCTCACTCAAGGCCAGTCACTGAGAAAAAAGTTCGACTTTTGCCGCGACTGAAATGTCGAGCGCGATATCTCTGCAACGCGGCATCGTAGCTCTTCGGCGATTGTTGCATTAGAAAGCTGAGCTCTTTGGCTTCTTCCAAGATATTTCGATCGTAGAAATCCGTCAAGTTTCGAGTGAGTTACGAACGTTTTAGTCCATCGACGGTATACCGTCGATTTTTGACTGTAAGGGCTCCAATGGGTTAAACCATGCATAGCAGAATACACATACACACCTGGAGCTGTGGGAGGATCACAGTTGTCAAACTCGGAGGCGGCATCGTCGCCCCCTGAGCCTTGGTGCGATACTGGCGCAGATGCTATAGACGCATGATTGCTGGAGGAGGGCTGCACTGCCGCTGAGTCATACCGCCGAGTCCTGCAACAAAGGACACAACGCACAATACCAACACCACAGGTAAGCAGCAGGCTACTTTGTTGCGCCGGAGCTCTGGTAAGCTTGGGCAAAGCAAAATAAAATATCAGACAGCCACCAAACTAAAAAGAGCAATGAACGTGCAAGTGACAGAGAGAGAGAGAGAGAGAGAGAACATCAAGGGCATGCACGTTCTGCCCCCCCCCCCCCCCTATATATCTGCCAGGATACTGCCACACACAACAGGGAAGCCAGGCACGTTATCTCGAAAATAGATAAACTTACGCAACTTGAGACTTGGCCATCTCGTCAACCTCTTTAAATTCCTGAAGCAGGTCAAAAAGAACGGAAGAGTTTATAAGTATATAAGGCCATCGTTTTTTATATGTGTTTCGCGTCGTCCGCACGCATACGTTTTGATTTTTTTCTGAGAAAAATAAAAAATTGAACATGCACAGACTGAGTGTACGATCGTGGGAGTCATCAGTGCGGACTGGTTGCATGCGCGCGGCAAAGCTGGGATTCAGAAATGGCCTCTAGGCCAGCGTTGGTAAATCGTTTGTTCCGCATCTGCGAGCAGTATTCTATGAACTTACACCAGACCGCATCGATCGCCTCAAGCTGAGAGGATGCGTCGTTCCGGAGCTCTTTGCACCGCTACTGAAGTCGGAGTACAATAATAATCCAGCGAAGCATTGGTACTGTACACCTCTGATATTAAAGCCTTTGTTATTATTTTGCAACTTTTTTATTTTTTTCCACCTCTCGCATATGATTCTGGAAGTTGAACTGACGCGAAACATAGATATTAAAAATGACGGCCTAATACAACCCAACAGTACGCTTGTACGTGAAATATAAACCGACATACAAACCGAGGCGAAGCCGAGGTTTGTAGGATGGCTTATATTTCACGTACAAGCGTACTAGTGGGATGTATTATACTTATGCTGACCTTCATACAAACTGACAGTCAACTTCTTCCTGTTTCTATGGTGACGGTCTATATGGGGTTTGTATGAGGTTTATGCCCAGTATAAGCCGCCAGCATGATGGGCAAGTTCACTGGAAGTTTGTATGAAAGGTCAGCATAAGTTGAGAGTAGAAGCACGGCCCCAGAGTACATAACCCCTAAGAGTGTGCAACTCCAGCTGTGGGGTCTGCGACGGCAGAACTTCACATCACGTGACGAGCCCGTACACATTATTTGCACCCTGTGCATGATAGCAAGAGTCCATAAACAAGAGTATGCAACTGTGATCTCTTTTGAAGTCTTTTCTATGGGCCAGATGCGTGGCGCGCTGCCTTCATTACATCATTCAGCTGCAGTCCGTGCACTGCGGAAAATCATGCACCGCACTTTCCCTCTGGTTTGAAATGAACTTTCGTATGGAACTGGGGTTCAAGCGCCAAAATTTAGAGATCTCGTAGGTACTGGAACGAATCGAGCAAAAACGGATGGGCTCGTATGAGAAATTGGGTTTGACAGCATGCTTTCAGAGAGTGAATACTGATGGAAGCAAGTTACGTAATGAAGGCAACGCACCACGCACTGACCCATAACCACAGTTGCATACTCTTGTTTACGCACTCTTGATGATACGCCTAGCCCAAATTTGCTGGAGGTACTTTGATATTTTGCAGCAAAAATTTGCCCGAGAACTCATTTTGCTTGCCATTGCCTTTCTTTTCCGATATTTTGCTTCATTTTGCTCCTGCTTTGTGGCAAAAATGGCTTCGAATGAACCGTCAACTTTGGTGGAAATGGATGGAGACTCTGATGAGGAAAGCGAAACTGCAAGTGGTGTCAGTATCAAGGACTTTGTAGCCTGATTTCAAATTGATGTACCCCTGACAACAAGTACAAGCTATTTCGGGACGAAATTGGGCCAACGAAACCAAAGAAATCAGACTACAATTGCCAAAACACACCCTGTTCCTCTAAAAATTCGATATTTTGTTCGGAATTTGCAAATTGGCATGATAGCTCTCTTTTGCTCACTTTGCACTGTTTTCCAGCGCAGCGTAACCTTGTGAACCGTGTCACGTGATGTGAAGTTCTGCAGTCGCAGGGCTCTACATGTATAGAAGCAGCGCAGGCAGTTGCACACTCTTGGGGATTACGTAGTCTTGACGGCACCAAGAAAACAAATCGTGCTTTCTTGGAATCAGTTGCGACAGACTCGGAGAGCACTGAAAAATGATACCGGCCCCACACAGAGCAGGACCAGTGGCATAAAAAATCTTCGCGGCCTTGTAGTACGTCCGACTTTGTACAAGGATACAAATTACTTGTAACGAGGACAAAGATTGAGGGACATTGGCAGAGAGCCATGATGTCCTGTCCCCATGCCACAGACACGCCCACAAGCACAATGCCGCGTGTAATTAGAAAGCATTACCTCGAAGATCGGCCACTGCATACCCATGTCAGAGCCACTTTGCCGAGAGTAGAAGGAAAGATCGTCCTCAACCGACAGTGCTTCCGTCGCATTCGAATAGTCGGAGAAGATCTGGGGTACTCTACACAAACCACAGCAGAAGAACACAAATCGAGCATGCCATGATGATGCCTTACAAAATAACGAAGAGCAAAACAACAAGCGCATAACATAGGAAACAGACGCCTAGCAGAGAGGATTGAAATGAATGCTGATGACAATGGTAAAGGTCCAAGGACACCCCCCCCCCCCCCTCCGCACATGACAGCTTCCCATTGGTCTGTACAAAGCATCAGGACTATTCTTATCGTGAAGGGCACACGACTAAGGCTGTGTTTAGCTGTTTCAACCCGCCACGAACACAGATTGACCGGAGCGTTTGCTGATGCACTTCGCTTGACCCGGGTCGAAATCGGGAAATCACACTAGAGGATGTATGTATTTCGCGCCAGGGTTGCACAGCATTGCAAGTGCGAATTTCCCTCCAAAGAAAGTAGTCACGCAACCATACCGGTGGTCCAGAGAAACGGACTTCACCAGCACATCAGTAATCGACCCAGGTCTAGCCTCTTCAAAACACAAACCTATTTTTCTCCACTGTACAGACTTTCAAACCGGGTTGAACATTCTAATGTAAACACAGCCTATGTGTGATATTCCCGTTTACGTAGGACGCAAGCGCGCCACTCTACCTTCAGTTCAGCCAACGAGAATGGACACAATCTACACCACAACAACTGCTATCCGAACTTACAATGGATTGGATGAGAGATCTAGCACTTTGTGCGACTGCTGGAAGATCTTCTTGAAGAACGTCAGACGCTCGCCCTCGAATTCTTGGCACTTTTCAAACTCACGGCGCATGTCGGTTTTGTAGGTTTCGTTGTATAGCGTGATGTCTTGCACTCTGTCCTGGTACTTATCGTGGGCCTTCTGCCGATCTTTTCCCAACTGCCAAGGACGATGTGTCCCGGCGAAAGAAGAGAAAGGAGACAAAATGAGACAAAAAAAGAGAAGAAGATGGAACCAACAAACCAATGAGCAATGTTATGTAGAAAGGGTAGTTGTGCCAGGGCAGTGCAATGATCACACAGAGAAGCCTGCGTTGTAACGGACTCCACCCCAAGCGGAATCCTGGCATGACCGTATAAATGTTCATGCTAGATGCGCAGTGAAATTCCTGGGTTACATCCTAGTTGATGCAGATACGCGACGGAAACAGCACGGTACATACAGCAGAGATTCCGCCGTGGCAGCAATCCGTTCGAGCGGCACAGTACGGTTTCCATGAATATGAACATGCACAGTAAACCAACCAGGGAATATTTCGCACGTTTCATCTCGAACCCACTTATATGCACAGATGCCTGTATGTGCTAGATGTTTGGTACATACTGGGCCAGTGCGAGTATTAATTTCAAGCACAGACCGGGCGTACAAAATACACGTACAGACAGTACAGGATATACGCACACTGGGATCACCCCCACACACCCACAGAGCAGAATGTTCTATGGCGATCTGCTTCGCATGCACTTGCTGGCGTATTGCATCATCTCACCTTCTCCGCTTTCGACCTGAGCTTCTTGCATTGGTCGGTGGTAACGTTCGGATCTCGCTCGGCATCGGCCACTGTTCGATTTTGTACCTCAGCTGTTCTACACGCCGCGTGGTAGCTTTTCTTGGCACGCTGAACCTGTGAAACACATGCAACAGCAGCATCGACAGGGTCAATATCAACAGCAATATCAAACTAGCAGCAAAAATACTGATACACTACATGTAATACTGCAACAGAAAATGTCCTGCTCTATGCTCGAGCAAGAAATCTCGTGCAATGCGCACTGGGAGAGTCCCATTCCAAATTTGGCAGCTTCCTGACGATCTGCGCCCTAATTCAATGATAATTGATATGCAGCAGATCCACACACATGTTATCTGCGCACGCCACAACGAAGAGATCCTTTTCCCACGTGTAGAAGTCTTGAAACAAAACACACGAAGCCGTAGACTCAAACCCAGGTACATTTTCTTTGTGTGATTTATCTACGTTTCACGTGAAGCAGAACCTCTCTAAAGCGAATTGCCATCTTACTACCCCAACGATACACGTGTGTGCATAAACGTACGCAGACAAAAAAACACACACAAGCCAGCTGGATGTTTGGAGGATGACGCGCCTATTCAGATCACAAGGGGGGGGGGGGGGGGGAAGAGCAGACGGACGAACTTGAGGTCGTTATTTTAGGTAGGTGACCCACGGTTGAATGTACTCCTGACGTGACTCACAATACTGCACTAACCAGGATGGCTCAACGAAGAAATTTCACCGAGCGCTGGCAAGTGTCATTTTTTGAAAATATCAAACACATTACATTGACACAACGGTAAACACCCGAGGGTATGCACGGCAGTTGGCCTCTACGTAATACATGTATTACTACACGACCAAGCTGCTTGACAGATGTTTGCCAGCAACGTGACATCCACAGGTCCTAACAAGGTCAAGCTCCGCTCGCTGGCATGCCACACACACATATGGTGCAGCTGAGTGATACCGTAAAGCATTTCCAAATGTGATTTTTCCCACATCTGTTGAAAAGACTAAGGTTTCTGCTAGAGGATAAGCATTGACATGGTTCAGACAACAGCCCAGGTCACTATACGCAGCAGGGACGTTTCAGTGCTTATCTAACATCAACAGCTACCTGCATACAGTCCTACAGCGGTTAACTGGACATCTTTGGACGAGCTGTTTCGAAGGTGCATTCTGATAATGCGAATCACCCATACATCCACATAGGAATGCCCAAATATGTCTATATCGCTGTGTCGCTTGCTCGCAAGACTGCCACCATACAAAGTCACACAGTAACCGAGACACGCTCAAAAAAGGTAACCAAAAATTCGCAACACGACATGCGAAAAATTGCACTGTGCGTCCTTTTTGTGGGTTCAGATAATCGAGGTATTCGGATAATCGGGGGTTTGGACACTAGCGCTCGGAATAGGACTGCAGCATGCGACTACAGTGCTGGTCGATGAAACCCGATCGTGTGACTCAAGTTGTGCAGTGCACAGCCCAGTGTTGGCCAGACACAGGTTTGGGGCTGCAAAGAGGCCGGTGTGACATTGACTGACATGACCGGATTTCACTGAGCAGCAGCACTGTAGACGGTGCACAGCTCAATCTGGCAGCAACATAAACCCACTCTCATTGACATACATGGACGTCCGTGACATCGAAGGAGTTGCAGATCATCATCATCCATTCGCAAATCTACAGGTAGCATCTACCAGTACTATTATGGCACACCCCGGTGTAAACCTGCACTGGGCCCATGACCTACGGTAACAGCTTACAACTCTGAGGCTGTGGATCATCGCATCTATATGCCTGTGGCCGTGAAGACTTAAATCAGTGCAAGCACCAATTACCTGGTCTAGCACATTAGGGCTCACAGCTGGCACACATAATGCACAGGCGTACAAGACTGGTACAGCTGCATCAAGAAAGCTGGGGTTAAGTTTCTCTAAGTCTGCTCTGAACAAAGTACGTACACAAGCTATGCCGAAGGACAGGCGTTCTTCGGAGTACGCACGCTCAAAACACCCACTGACAGTACACGAAACGCCGGTGAAGAAATCTGTTTTCTTTCTGTTCTCACATTTCGCTGAGCTTGAATAAAGATATTGTGTCCGGTAAAGAATCTTTCGCTCGAACCAATTGATTGCGGTTACCAAACCAATGAGTAAAGAATTTTGCTACAGATTCACATGGTTTTCGCTCGTTGTTTAACTCACTATAGTATCCTGCTAAGACAAACAATTACATGACAGTACTATTATTTTTCATTACATGACACTTCTGCATTATATCGGCTACACAGTGCACATCGCCCTGCGGCCACTCAGCAACGTTTGGGCAGAGGGAAGGTCATTCCAACCATCCAGTTTGTGTTAGCTACATGTATACAGTAGCATACTACAGGGCAGAGATTGCAGTGCTTCTTCTGTTATAGTTCCAGAGGTTTGTTGGTGTTGCGTTGTGCAACCCACTTCTCACTACATCCAATACGAATACTAGTGCCATGAATACCAGTCAGGTCAGGTCAGGACACGCACTCTAAGAATAGAACAGACTGGCCCTGGGAGTGACAAAATGCATGCACAGCCTGCGTACTGTCTGCAACCTGTTCACTGAGAATCTGCCCAACAATGTTGGCAACATGTTCATATTTTACCACGGCGTTCGAGAATGCCCAGACGCAAACATACGCACATCATGTAAACGTCGTTTGAAGACAACAAGAATGCGAGCAGATAATTACAAGCGTATGTTCATGTACGTAGACACTCACGAAGCACACACAAGTTGAAAGCAATAATCCCTACAGACGCTGAGCACGAGAGCACATACACGCATCATCACAAGGTAATAGATCATCATACCTTCCCTAGCCGCTTTGCCCACGGCTTCTGAGCTCGTTCGAATCCATCCTCGGCTGTTTTCGTTTCCCTCCAGCTCAGCATGCTTTTGTGGTAGTGGTCTTTTTTCCATTGCACTATTTGAGGCAAAATCTCGGTGGTGATCTTCTCTCTATGCTCAGCATGAATATCACCCAGGCGCTCCGCCGAATTCAAACTAGCTTGCCAAGCAACTTCTGTCGTGCCGTAGTCAGGGCCTTTCTCCACCAACTCATCCCATCTCTTCTTCCAGACTTTCAAGGATTTGGCGTACTTCAGTTCCATCTCTGCACGCTCCATCAGCAACCGATGGAGATCATCACACAACTTTGCACCATTGTCCATACGCTCCAGGACCTTCCTGTAATTGCCAACATCCCAGAAACTGTTGGTGGAGGCCGAAACCTCCTCATCACCACCGTCAGCCATTTGCAAGTTTGTAAACTACTACTACTACTATTACTGGTACAAGTATTTAGCCCGGTGATAGGACAAAAATAATCGGCGACTGGGGCGAGAGCAAGTGACTTGGAACAGAAATTGTCAAGTCAATGACTGCATACAACAAACGGAAAAACAGGCCGTATGCAGGAGACCACCTGGATACTTCTTGCCAACTTTACATATACCGAGCTGGAGGTATCCGGACGAAGATATTCACTTCACTGTTGACACTACAGAAACTCCAAATCACGTCAGTAAAGTGGCGTGGAGCGTGAACACACACAGTCATTGGACACCAAAACAGCAAAAGACTGCTCAAATCAGAGCAGAAATGAGTGATGCCGCTTTGCATACATGTACAACTCGACTTGTCTCGAGCTGAGCTCAGCTCAACTACAAAGTCATTACCAGTGCAGACCAGTGCAGTGCAGTCCTATCCATATCCATGATCCATACCACTCACCATACCAGTCCAGAAGCTGATCCGCGCTGCTGTTGCTGCCCGTGCAGGGTTTTCCCGGCTCCCGCCCACTCCCGGGATCTAGGCTATGCAGTATGCATGCATGACTCGACTGTACACATGTACACACATGTGTAGCTAGCGTGCGTGTGCGGAGAATATTCTTTTTCAAAATAATGATTTTTTCATGTCGATATCTCGATATCGTGCACGTTTTTCAACTTTTTGGTCTTTTCATGTTTTCTCTTTCTTTTTGCTTCAGCCGCGGCCATCATAGTTGCCTGTGCGCAAGCGCAACGTCCTTTCCTTCGTCGTTGTCTCTGCGACCGACTGCAAGTGAGTTTCTCTGTGATTCAAACCCTTTCCTGAATGCTCAAGACTTAGTTTATGGATACTTCAGACCTGGAAGACGTGGATTAGACATAGTTTCGTGTTTTTGGCTTGGATTGTGTGACAGAAATGCTCATCCCGAAGAAGAACCGTGTTGCTATCTATGAGCACCTCTTCCGTGAGGGAGTTATGGTGGCTCATAAGGATTTCAATGCGCCTAAGCATCCAGAGTTGGAGGCCCTTCCCAACCTGCAAGTCATCAAGGCCATGCAGGTACTACCGCGGTGAAATAACTTTGTCAGCTTTGGACCATTACATGAGGGATAAAATTTGTTCCGAAAGATTCAAAAATATTTGCAAAGAATTGGTAAAATAGTTTACATGATTGTCCAACACCACTAGTTGACATGTCCAATGCCACTAAAGTGGTTGTCTTCATCAGTGTAGCCAATCACTAATACCTATAATGCTGAGGCTCCGAATGCAACTCGATCTAGAGTACACGTATTGAACTTTTTGTACTAATTGTATTACTAGTATTGACTAAAATTGTTGTGAAATTATATTATATTATTGACATGCAGCACCTGTAAAGCATGTGTGACCACCTTAACAATCACAACAACTGCTTGCAGACGATCCCCCGGCTCGTAGTGTTCCGTTCACGGCTGTTCGTCACACCATCGTTTG
The DNA here is from genome assembly GCF_964019385.1 of Sycon ciliatum. NCBI lineage: Eukaryota > Metazoa > Porifera > Calcarea > Leucosolenida > Sycettidae > Sycon > Sycon ciliatum. Next base: position 29,558,766 of record NC_088650.1, on the reverse strand, counting down.
TGTTTTGTCGTACGTTGTGTTTGTGCTAATTCCACTCAGTCCCTCAAGTCCCGAGGATATGTCAATGAGACTTACAACTGGCGACACTACTATTGGTACTTGAACAACGAAGGTGAGTGCACAGCATGTCTGTTGTTGATTAGGTGTGCTGTGAGTACAAGCACAGGTGGCTCCTAATAATCATGTTTGAAAATTTTGCCATGGGACGGTTTTCTCACAGATGCACACTCTGTTTATGTACTCTTACTAAGAGAGTCCACTCTTCTACAAACACGAATCCTACGACGTCGCAAATATGAATTTGCGCGTCATAGTTAATCACAAGCCACACGTCTGGTCACAGAAAGTTCCGGAGAATCATTACGCTTGATATGCACAAGGCTACTATCCACATGCACTTGAAAAAAAAACATCACAAACTGACCAAATCCAGAATCTCAAAATCACTCCAAGAATGGATGGGCCATGTAGAAATTGAAGAAGGGGAAATATCTTCGATAACAGTGCACATGCGCGCCCAAGTACAGTAGAGTCGCGCGCTGAAGAACGTCTAGCCTGAAATACTAAGAACGTCACAGCCTAAAGCTAAGAGCGTCAGTGTTTTTTTCTTGCATCTTGTGGGATACAGATGATCCAGTACGGACTATTTCTAAGAACGTGCTATAAGAACGCAGCCAGATTGCTGAAAAATAAGAACGTCCCAGGCTAACCCTTTAGAAACAACGTTCTTGGGCGCGCGACTCTACTGTATGTCGTTCCCAAGATGCCCGGCTGCAGCATTAATGTTTCAGCCATCTGGCTGCGTTCTTTTTGCATGTTCTTAGAGACAAATTGTGCTTGATCGCATGTTTCACAAAAAACTGCCATAAAACCGACACCGCCATCCTTAGTATTTCAGGTTAAAGTCTTCTTGACTCCCGGCTCTACTGTACACGGCTAGCTCACTAACCCGCACCAAGTTTGGGGACACCCAATTCTGTCAAGTGCGATTTAAGTAGATGCCCAAACTTTGAAGGGGTGTATTAATTTTACACACAAGCTATGTATGTGCACACTTGCATTAGGTTTTCCAGCCGTTCCTACATCGTATTCCCTGCATTGGAACACCATTTTTTCCATTCTTCTAGCTCCCGAATAGGATCCTGCCATGTACATGTACAGTCAACTTCGCTTATAACGACACTCGATGGGCATCAGAAAAGTGTCCTTATTCGCGAAGTCTCATTATACATATTACAGTTGGACGGGACTTTGCTCTGGGCATGGAAATGCTGTCGTTATTTGCGAATTGGCGTTGTTAGACTGTATGCGTTTCCGAAGTCAATGCTTGATATCAAATACCTGATTTGTACCTCAGAGATTTATGCGCACAGAGATTGATGCGTGTTATTGAGTGTAGACATGGAAGCCAAAGTCGTCCCCCTTTTCAGCTTACCTTATGAGCATGTCAACTGTTGGAGATGCTCTGCTTGACGAGCCTCTTTTGTTTTGTCGCTAAATGTTCATGCTACAGGTATCAACTATCTCCGTGAGTATCTTCACTTGCCAGTTGAGATCGTTCCCACCACTCTTCGTCGCGCTGCACGCCCAGAGGGTCAGCGACCCCGCCCCAAGGGTGAGTTATCTCTTAAGTTGTATTTAGGCTGTATTCGGTTGTCAGTCAGGATCCGGAACCCCGTCGACCCGATCACTTGGATCCGACAGATACAATCGAATGTGAACAACTGGTGCCTGTTCCAACCGCGTTGCTGCAGCTCATCCTGTGCTATTTTGTATTGTCTGTGTGCATTCTAGTGAACTAGTGTACGTATATTATGAGTTTGAGTACATGCATGTAGTGTGCGAATAAATTCGTCTAAAGCTGAGTTCACAACTGGCGCGTGGGCGCGGTACGCTTGCGGTTCATGCATCCCCAAACGCGCGCTCAGCCTTTCACAAAAAACAGCAATCCGAGCCGTATTTAGCGCGTGCGACACCTTCAAGTACTAATTTTTTGACCCCGCCAGTCAAAGTGACTGGCATGTACGCTGATACGCGCCTGATACGCGCTGAAAATTCCAACATGTTGGAAGTTCCATTTCGGCGCGTTCCGTACGCATGGCGCCCCAAAAGCCAGCAAAAATACGCACAAACGCGTGGTTTCACGCGTACACGCGCCAGTTGTGAACACAGCTTTATCCTGCTCGTTGGCTGGGTCCGGACTCTTACAATCAAACATGTACGAATGTGGCGTATCCGGGGCCTGTGGATTTGCACAGTTGAACATGCCCTTTTCTCTCCTTGCTGTCTATCCCAAACATCTACCATGTGATTGACTAAGGGCGCGTTCGAAGTGTCCCATTAAAACGGTTTCTATCATTTTTAGAGTTTTTCACTGGAATTGTCATGGCGATGATGACGTCCGATCAGATCGACCATCTCCACGTACTACGTGACGTAGCTATTCCAAACTCTTCGAAACTAATCCACCTTGGCCCATTGGATGAGGTTGTGGAGTTTCGAGGAGCTTCGATGAGCTTCGTTTTTCTGAAGAGGCCAATAAGGAAAAACGAAACTCCTCGAAAAATCAAAGGGTGGCAATTCGAAAACGCCCTAAGTAATTCCAAACTCTTGACGTGCATCCCTTGTCTGTAGACGGCCCTTTTCAAAAATTCTCTGCTGATACTTTGATTGCTCTGGTGATGCTGCCCCTATCCGTGCAAATTTTCCACTCGATTCAGTGTGCATTGTCCTGTTTTCTGGCTTCGCGCTTCAAGTATGGCTATATGACAATTTTATTCCGTATCACCCATTTTGAAATGGCTATGCTTGTATATATTTACCGTGTGTGCATATATAGGCTTCGGTGGTGCACCATCTGGTCGCCCTGAGGATGACCGCTCCACGTACCGTCGTGCTGATGGATTCGGTGGTGCCGAAGGCAAGCCTGCTGGTGCTGGATCTGACTTCAGACCAGAGTTCGTAAGTTCTCAATTGATCTTTACTCTGTTAGGATTGCAGTGTCGTGAAAGAAGCTCTTTCCTCTCCGAAACTGATTTTAACCATTGTGTTTTGTTATTGACCACACCCAATGATGATGCAACTGATCGTTATTGGGCTTATTTCACGTACGTCTTTCCTGTTTGTTGTAAAATTCGAACCGTCTGCATTTGTTGGCCCATTTGTTCATGATGTTGTCTAATGTTTTCTTTCATTGCGCCAAAACTCATTCCGAGTTTACTTATTTACTTGATTTTGTTACAATGCAGTCTGTTGACACCCTTTCTTTGCTTTTGTCTCTTTGTATGCAGCGTGGAGGTTTCGGTCGTGGTGCACCCCGTGGCGGTGGACGTGGTGGTTTCGGTGGAGCGCAGTAATGTCACTTTTACCAACTCATTTTCTGTACCAATAGTAAAGGAAAAAATGCTTTTCGGTGTCTTAGTAAGGAGTATGTGTGAGCATGGTGTGTCTGGACAAAAGATGTGGTGCCAATAGACATCATTTGGTACAGGACTGGAATATGGGATGGGGGAGTTTTCCCACTCTACACTGTCGTCACAAACTGAATTGGAGTGCAGCCGATCCCCTGGCTCGTAGTGTGTCCAGACCAATTTACTCAAACAGATCCCAAAGTAGCGTTTCTGGTGCTTTCTGAATAGTAATTTTACAAATTTACCCACAGAAAGTTAGATTTGTCGGGCAAAGTGTGGAATCCGCCGATGACGGCGATTTCTGCGAAAATTGCTGCGGCTGCAGAATCGCTTTTGTCCAGAGGGTCAGTAGTGTTACTCCTGACAGGTCTTGTTTTGTTCCGAAAGATAACGAGAACTCGTGAGAGTAGAAGCAAGTGTATGAAAAAGGTTCCGCTAAACTGTGCTATTTCATACAGTTGTTGACAAGGGGTTTACTGTAGTACCGTAAAATCTCGGCAGACCGCCCCGTCTCTGCCATCCGCCCCTCCCTGACTTCTTGTCAGGGAAGATTGATTGTATCCTCGTATGACTGTGGTGCCGTACTGTACGGCAGACGTTTGCTCGATTCGGTTGGAAATGTACGCAACAGTCCCCACCCTCTTGACCAGGGATCGCACAAACCCTTAGTTTTGACGGGTCTGTAAGACTCCTAGCTCTTGACCTTTGGTCGGTGTACGAGATGCACGAACAGTTTTCGTAGGGCGAGTACTTTTTTATCTAGTACTGAATGCGGTAAGTAAAACTCGCTCATCCGCCCCTCCCCAACGAAGCGTCGAGGAGGTAGGGGCGCTCTGGCGGGATTTTACGGTAATTTCATTTCTGAGGCCCATCGCTTTACCCCCCCCCCCCCCCCCCCTGTTATGCTACCCAGTCAATATCGCACAAGTGGAGAACCCCTGGATAAAGGTGCGGACATACGGTACAAGCAAGAGTACATAACCCGACAAGTAGGGAGAAGATGCTGGTGCAAGGTGTCAACTCTACCAGACACAACTATCACAAGTGCTAGGTCAATCACAAAACGGGAGTTTTAGTTGGGCCTCGTCCTGACGGGTGTTGTTTCCAAGGCAAGGGGTTAGCTTTAGACATTCTTATTTTTCAATCTTGCTGCACTCTTATCTGTCCCCTTGCATAGAAAACGGGATGCCGCATCAATTTTCGCAGAAATTTCCATCATCTGCGGAAATCACGGAATCTAAACTTTTGCTTGCGGAATCTGAATTTTGCGGGTAAATTTTAAAATTACTACTCGGAAAGCCAGGAAGGCTACTTAGTCTTTGCGATCTGTTGAAGCACATTGATCTTGCCAGTGTAGGTGAGTGCAGGTCTCTCCTTCACTCCCATTCAGTGTGTGACTGCAAAGCGGGTCAGTGTGAAAAGTACTCCTTTGTGCAATGAGTTATCATTATCCTCTACAAGGAGGGTGAGAAACAGGGAGTAGTATAATACTACTCCCTGGTGAGAAACTTACAGAAAGTGCAACTGATTTTTGATAAGTTTCTGCAAGTTTTTGTATAGTTTGTAGCTTGTGGCGTAGTAAAATGTTCGTGGTCCCCCTGCGCTGGTCCAGGGAGCCCTATACATACGGTATGTGTAAGGCTCCCTGCGACTGGTCAAGAATGGTTACAGTACGTCATTGTCACTTGTGTCACAATGTTTTGCACATGAGTCGTATGCTGCCACAATGTTTGCCTTTTTTTGGTTCTCAGTTTTGCCTCGTAGTGTCTGGTCATCTTGTTTGTCCGTCTCTGTCTTGACACGGAATTATACTGGAGTAGATTAATGTCGACAATTACATTGTTGTGTGTGGCGAGCCTGATGTCGGAGTGGGGAGGCTGGACCCCTGACGCCCGTTTAGCAAATGTGCGGGTGCACGAAAGCTTGCGTGGTTCGTGTGTGTGTGTGTGTGTGTGTGTGTGTGTGTGTGTGTGTGTGTGTGTGTGTGTGTGTGTGTGCGTGTGTGTGTGTCTATGAGGCAGGGGTGGCAGATATATACAAGTCGCATGCTTACATACATACATACAGAGGTGGATATTATTATTATGCTCATTCAGGACTGCCGGAAGCCTCAGGTTTTGATTGGTCCAGCCATACCATAACCCCATGGACTCTTGATAGTCTAATTCTAGCCTGTTATACTTTGTGTATGATTATCGTGGTTGCAAATCATACCTCCTCAGTAGTAACAAGAGTACTCTTGGTAGTAACTATGCGTTGGTTGCCAACACGTTGGTCCGGTAATCACCTGACCAAACCGTTCAGGCGGTCCCGGTCATGTATGTTTTGGGGTCGGGGACATGCGCGTCCTATACAGTCTAGCCCGGGCCTTGGCAGGGGCGGATCCAGGAGGGATTCCACCCTAATTTTCGTAAATGTACTACTGCCAGTACTGGCAACCATATGCGTGTCCATGTACATGTATCAGCAAGAGTTCATAACCCCCGGGTTATGAACTCTTGGTATCAGCTATTCAGTTTTGACTGTATGCTGGAACCCCCTGTAGAGATTGCTGGATCCGCCGCTGCTTGGCGGATAGTAGTGCTCGAAAAATTGGCAGATTCTGCTCGAAAAGCAGTGACTCTTGGCAGAACCATACACTCCTAGATCCTTATGCCGTTATGGCAGGCACTTCCTTGAGTTCTCAGTGCTCCATTTTTTTAAATCCACATACCAAAGCTGCATGGAACATATCAGAAAAAGTACCAAAATTAATCAGTCTGCCTATCTTTCTTACTTGGCCCGCCTAGCGCCTGCATGCAGTGCGCAGGCTGGGGATCACGGCGAAGTGTCTCACTCGCCTGGTTACCATGGTGCGAAAAACGAGGCTCCGCCAAAAAAATCACATTACGTCATTCAAGCGATCCTCATAAATTTAGGGTTCACGGCTTGCCACTAAAAGCACCCGTCACGTGCGCCTCCATTTTGGATTATGGACGCGCGCTACAGGCCGCGACAGCGCCTATCGAAGTAAAAAAATATCGACTCGAAGTCTAGCCGGAGAGCGTACTTTTTGAATTTTTCCTTGGCTTCAGTGGCTTCACTTCACTCGGGCTTTGCATTTTTCTGACTGACCTGGACTTGATGATGGCGGCGGTGGCGGTCTTGGCGAAAGATCCAGTTCCATCTGAGACACTCTGTCGTCTTTTCTTATCTGCTGAGGTTCTGGCAGAGCGCAGCTGCATCGAACCTGACTAGATGTAGCTGCACGCATCCTTTGTTTGCCCTGCAAATCTCGATCTGTTGCTCTTCTTGCTGTTTGGCCGCTGATGCCATGGAAGAAAATATTCTTCCTGTAAAGAGGCCGAAACTGAGCTAGGGCACGTCAAGATATGTAGGGTATACAAAGAAAAAGAAATGTCATGGTCGTTTCAGCAGCTCACGACAGCCAACACGCTCCATCGTCGGGATTGGAAGTATCCAGCACGGCTGTTCCGAGCGCTGCTGCTCTTGTTATTCTTCTTCTTCAGAAATTCTCCACACCTTGTCGGCCAAAGTACGCGCGCGCGTGCACGGAAAATAGATGCGCTGAGCCGTTTCTTGTTCGATTTTGACAAATAATGGCTTGTTGTTTTGCTCTCGACCTTGGCTATCCTTCTACCGTTCAGTATTTTACGGAAACGCAACGGTTCCCCCTGTTTTTTTAGCCGAACTTTGGCCAAAGTTACTGGAAAACCCGGAACTCGTTTGAAAAAATACGAACGGTGGAAGTCTTGGAACGTCTTTCGTGCGTGTGGATTCAAAAATTCAGGCAGTTTGAGCCAACCGTAATGAATCCCGTAGAGTTGAAAGTGAGTGATATTGATGGGAAAATGCGATTTGAGCACTGACCGATTGTGTGGGACAGTATATGCACGCGCCTGTCACGTGCATGATGTAGCTGGCGACGCTAGCATGCCAATCCGTGAACCCTAAAATTATGCTAAGATCAGAGTGACACTTTTTCAAAATCAATCAATCTGTCTTCATTCCGAGATTATCGGCTTGCTAAAGCAATTGTAGAGTTGCATTCTCTTCCTCCCGTTGTTGTCTGGTGATGGACTCCTAGTCGTTCCTTGCAACTCCTACTGCATCCAGTGCAACAATTAGCACAGCCTCTCACGCATCTTCTGCTGCTAGTGTTACTGCAATGGGGAAAAAGCTGGATAAATCTCGCCCGACGAAAGCCGATGGCGATAGCAGGAGTGCTGACAAGAAGTCTTTTGGGTGGGGATTGCCTGTTCTTGTGGCCGTGCTGTCATTGGCGATAGGCGGCTGGGCAGTATCGCGACCAGGTGGCATTGCGTCGCTTCTCAGAGCCAGCTCGAGTGCTGTCAAGCCTGCCGCCTGTTGTCAGCCACTGTTCCTGGCTGGCAAGAACCCGCAACGTGTTGCCATCGTGGCAACGGTGTGGAAGTCAGAAACTGTCTTGTGGCAGTTCCTCTGCTACCATTTTTCTATAGGCATCGATCATGTGTTCCTGGTGGTAGATTCGGGTGACAAAGATGATCCACAAGTGGAAATAGCGCGTCAGTTCGGCGAAGACCGCGTCACCATCTGGCTGCATAACGAGGACCTTGACAAGGAGTATCAGAAGTTGAACATGTGGAAGAAGTTCGGACCGTTCAGAAAGACCGAAGTCATGGCGCGCCAG